>NW_006797028.1:346595-380597 GCF_000442215.2 Lipotes vexillifer | reverse complement strand
TTCCCTTCCTTCCTTCTTTCCTTGATATTTTGTGTGATTTGCTACATAGAATCATAATAATAAGGAAAATAGAAAGGACCACAGACACTCATAAAATTAGAATAACTGTCAGCATTCAATGAAATCAATGGGCAAAAAAATAGTAAACAAGAAGGAAGTTTCAACCTGACAATATGTATATTATAATATGAAAAAAAAGGTATAAAACTGAATGTGTATTAGGTAGACACTGTATAAATAAGCTATTGAAAGAATAGTTAAGTACACTGAAATGGTGTTCAACAATATTAATAGAAATAGCTCAATAAATTTTAACTATTACATTCCGGGGACTATGCTAAGTCCTCTCTTTCTGTCTCTTATAATAATAATTAATATTATACATAGATTAATATATATAATCCTGTATATAGGCAGATAATATATAATTATTATTTAATATCATTAGTTTATAAATGTCATGTTTATTTAATAAATAATGTCATTATTTTTAATGACAATATATATTAATGGTATATTGTCATATAATTAATCCTGAAAACAATTTTAGGGTTGTTTTTAAGCCTTTGAGAGCCTGTGTTACCAAGTCCAAGCTCATACCGCTCACTGCATGACAGGCCAGTAGATCAAGAGACGAGCTGTTGGGGCAAGGAATAGCGACTTTATTCAGAAAGCCAGCAGACCGAGAAGATGGTGGACTAATGTCCCAAAGAACTATCTTACCCAAGTTAGAATTCAGGCTTCTTTTACACTAAAAGAGGAGGGGTGTAGTTGGTAGTTGCAAACTTCTTGTGTTGGAATCCTTTGTTCTTGCAGCTATCCAGGTAGGTCAGGTCACAATGTTCCTGTAAACCTCCAAGAAGACAACTGTCATTCTTTGTTCTGCAACTTTTTATCTCTATATAAATGGAAAAGTATCATACCTTTAAATGTCAGAGCCTTTAGAATGGGCTGTCTGGTATATTTCAGGCTACAGGCAACATTCTTAACTTGTAGCACTTAGGTTAGCTTTTCAAGGACATACAGCTATGTGACATCAGTGCCTCCAATCAGGGACTCCAGTTAGGTCAGTAAGACTCCAAAACCCATACTGTTTGCAGTATACTATATTGCTCTCAGTTTTGTTTTGTTTTTATATACATGTGCACATATATACAATGTTTAAATATGAAATTTATTTTTGTAGATGCATCAGGAAGGCCTTGGCCAGCAGGACTTAGCTAGCTACAAGTTTACCTAAGAGAATTGGGGTTTAGAATTAGAGCTTTCTGAAGCCATCTGGAGCTGGATTACTGTATTTTCTGGGAATCTTGGGCTCTTTCTTAGGGCAATGTCTGTATTTCTGAAAAACGTCTACTTTGTTCTTGGTAGAAGGCTCAGGCTTTGGGAAAATGCTTCATTCATAATTTAGCCTGCAGATATGTAAGCTCCCAGGGAAGGATTAGGTATGCAAACGCTGGCAGTGATGGTGGCGGCAGTGATGGTGGCTCCAGTGACGGTGGTCAGCAGCCCTGTCTTCAGGTGCTGCAGATAAGACATCATGCATTTTCACCCTACAAATGCACTTTAGCTTTTAACCCTGAAGACTCCTCCCAGGTGTGGCCTGGAATGGTGTTGTGCTTCTCCAGGTGAGAACCCTCCATGGCAGAGCAGGATCTATAAAAAGGGGGAGCATAGGGCCTTAATAGCCTAGCTGGGAGGCAGTGGGAGGAAGGAGGGCTGGCAGGGAGCTGGGGACTAGAGAGGTAGGCAAACATTTATGATTTATGAGAGATAGGAAGCCTTATATGATTTCAGGCAACTTCTCTCCCTTTAGAGTGTGTCTGCACTACTAGCTGAAAGTGGCAGAAACCTTAGAAATGGCTATACATAAAAATAAGGACTGGAGGGTTGTGATCAGGAAGCAATGTTTATATATTTCCAGGTTATTAATATCAGAAGTAGTAAGAGACTAAGCTTGTTATAGATACGTAATGGTTGAAGTAGTTTATAGGATGATTAGAAAAACTCCACATTTTGTTTAAAACCTTTTGTCATTTTAGTTCTCAGCACTCATTTTTTTTTTAAATAAGGTTGAATCGAATTCAGCAGTCTAGAATCATTTTCAGTGTCAACTTTTAGCTGTAGTGACTTAAAACTGTATTTTTGTTTAATATTTTCTGTTAAAATTTACTGAAATAATTGTTTATTTTCTGTTTGCCTTTTTATGAATGTGAAGCTTACCTGGAAGTTTATGATCATTCAGTAAAATCTAGCTAGCAGTTTTAGGGTAGAAACCTATATTTTCCCAACATAGCACCTTTTCATTATCATCTGTGCTGTTACACAAAACATGAAACACTATCCAAGAAAGGTAAAATATGTATATATATACATTTTGCATACATATATGATTTTGCTTCTTAATAATCTGCTGCAAACAGTCTGCACTGGTTGAAAAGTTATAGAAGCTCAGAGGGTATTAATAAGTTGAATAATTCATTGTTACACATGAGGAAAAGTAAGTATTAATTGAACTAAATTATCCAATTGAAAATTTGGTGTACTTCAGAAAGCATAAAAGCTTTAGGAAATTTCTGTAGACAACCTTTGCTTTGAAAATGCTCCCAAAATACACTATGTATTCATGAAATACTCTATTCATAGAGTAAAAATAATCATGAATCAGTATTATTTTCTATAACTCATACAAAGACTAGTTTTGTTTATTACTTGGATTGATTAGTACTTGAAAATAAACTAATGAAGACTGGACATTTCAGGACATCTCACCCTCTTGTACAGAAACAGTTCAGTAATGGAAGGTATTTGTGCACTCTTGTTTTGCTTTTCTTCTGAGATGTGTCTGCAAGGAGTCCTCTTTCTGGGTAAATTTAAGGTTTGACGGCTCATTTTAATTAAACAAAGTGAAAGATCTGTTTGTTCTTTCTTATTAACCCTGTTATCCTTTGGCTTTACGTTTATATCAACTTTTTTTTTCTGATTAGTTATAGAGCCAATGCATCAGTATTTGGGTCTTAAACAATGAAATAGCTAGGAAAAGCTAAAACTTTTAAACTCATGTTTCTAAATTTTACAGTCCATTATATCCTATTATTCTTCAATCATCCTACGCCTGGCAATTAATTCAACAAATATTTTGCTGCCTGTTTCTTGGGAGAAACTCACCTAAGGTTCTAGAAGGAATATAGAAATGAAATGCATATTAATCTTGCCACGAATAAGCTTATTGGTGATGATGGTTAGGAATTAGGATTTATGCTCTGAGCTATTTTCTGTTGTGTGAGTGGTGATACAGAAACCAAGTTTTTAGTTTGTTTTTTTTTGTCTGTATGCTCAAATCGAAGAAAAAAAAAATCCACTCAAAAGGAGAGAGATTCTTTGAGATCTGCACTGATGTGTTTGTTTTTTTTTTCCTGGTTTATTTTGACCTGTGTCTGAAGTTATTGAAATGAATAAGCTCTCTATGTATCTGTGTCTGTAATTCAGGAAAATATTCACATATTGCATGAGTGTAATGTATTTTCCTTTCCAGGTAGGTACATTAGATTATTAAGAATTTTAAAGATGCTTTTCCTAATAGAGGTAAATAAGCAGTTATGTAGATCTAATATTCCCCAAATTCACAAACATATGAAAACTGAACTTCTAATACTGTGCTAGACTCAAAATAGCCTTCTTACAGAAACTATTAAATAAGAAACATTTAAGACTCCAAGTTCACAAATTAAGGTGAATCTTTGAACACATCAGATTGACTTAGTAATCTTTCTTTAAGAAAAAGAGTTATATAACTTTTCTATGATTTTTCAGTTTTAAGCATAGTATATACATACATTATATTTTTTATAAGATTTAGATTTTTTTCATGAAAAGACTTGAGAATCTGAATTTTCTAAACTTCTACATCGGTTTACTAATCTAGTAAATTAACATTACTCTTATTTAATGTTTGAGTTTGTAAAATATTTTCAAATATATTTAACCATAATTTAGACCAATGATTTTCTAACAGTAATTATATTTTGTAGAGTGTCAGCTTAAACATTATTTCAAGACCTAAGGTAATTTCAAAACTTGGATTAATATTAAATTGAGTTAATTAATAAATAATATTTTGGATACCTGAATAATTTCTATATAAGATAGAATACTAAAACAATTTGCGCTAAAGATATTTTTAAATTTTTGTACTTTTGGTTCTTAATTTATGGATAAAAATCAATGAATGTGTTCATTTTTTGACTTTTCTGGAAGGTATAAAAGAGATGAACGTGGCTACAGAAAATAGTGTGATGTATGTCTATGAACTTTGCTGATCTGCTAAAATGCTGTATATGACAGACAGGTCTCAGTACCTACTATCCAGTTTTCCCTCTGAAATAGGAGTTATTACATTTGCTAAAAGTCATAACTAATATTATCACTAGAAGCAATAGTGACAAAGGAATAACTGTGTAAGTTCTTTTGCTTCTCAAGAAAAAAAAAATGAGATGAGAATTTACCTAAAGTACTAGTTAGCTCCAGTATAGGAAGATAGGTGAAAGACAGTGAGTATGCAAGGTGTAGAGTGATTGAGGGAAGTGAATTCTATTTGCCTTGCCTTATAATAACTGAATCTGATAAGAAATAATGAAATGTATTAACTTTTTAGTGAAGTTTGCTCAGTTTTGATAGGATTATTCACAAGACAGTTTAAGGAAATAGAAGGATCTCTTAAAAACTTTACTGCCAAGCATTGCAGAAATACAAAACTGGAGAATAACTCACTTTGTTAAAACGATAAATTGATCTTAGAGTTAACCAAGAATGGTAAAAGGTTCTTCTTTACCTGCTGAATAATTTGCCCATGGGTCAGAGATTTTGTATCTCAACAATAATTTTCTCAGCTTTGTGTTGACTTCATCATGTCCTTGATTATTTACAAAAACAAAATAAAAGAAACACATGCAAACAACAACAAAAATTGATTAACAATAGTTCCTCACTTATGAAGATCCAAAGATTCCATATACTTGTGTGCCTTCTTTTTTCATCTTGATTAAATAAGTAACCACATATTGTTTGTTATGCTCCCTTGCTTCTATCTTTTTTTTTTTTTTTTCTTGGTACACGGGCCTCTCACTGTTGTGGCCTCTCCCGTTGCGGAGCACCTGCATCGGCAGGCGGACTCTCAACCACTGCGCCACCAGGGAAGCCCCCGTGTTTCTATCTTAATTAACCAAGCAAATCTCTTCTGGCAACTCTTGATTTTGCCTTCCCTAGATTAGATGCTAAATTCAGAAAAAAAAAATTTTTTTTTCAGGATATCTTTTATACTGAAAACTATCTTTGCATTTTTCCAGAGCAACTCTGGGAAATCACAAAGATTGTTCTTTCACTCTATAAGTAGAAAGATAAAAAGAAAATATAAGGTTTGTTTGGTGGTTCTATGTCTCTTAATTAGCTCAAGCTATTATAAGAGTTCATAGGTAAAGTTGTCAAATCTGAAAAGGTGGTCAACCTTCAATAGGTTAAGATTGTATAAGCAAAATATTATTTACTTATACACATAATTTATAGATTGTACACATTTTGAAAAGGCCCTGGAAATTTGTCATTGCCTTTACTGTCCCAAATATGTTTTTACTCTCAGGGGAAAAGCTTATGAAATAGTTATGCGTTCTATCCCAAGAGATAATTTTACTCTTGTTCATTGCGATATTATCAGTTACTGTAATAAGTTAACCATGTCATGAGTCTCATTATCAAACAGGGTTCCTCTCTCCAGTACTTGCCTAATGGCTCTGCTATAAGCTATAGGCTAGAATTTGTACCTTCAAAAAAGAAGAGTTTCAGAATCTGTGGGACAGACTTTACAGCACTCTGAGCTACTTTACTTCAGTGTATAGGCTCGAGTGCAGCCTTCCAGGTGGGCACTGTTAGACAACATTCAGACTATACCAGGGACAGAGGCAGGATTTTTGCAGGATTTTTAGGTCCAGCAGCAGACATACTTTATGAAATAGTATCCAATGGAGCAAGACTTAATCACTAAGGACTGAATTAACTGATGCGAAGAATTTATTTGTGGTTATTTGTTTGGCTATTGTTGGTACTATTTGAATGTTATATTCTTTATGGTTATATGAGGAAGCCCTTTCTCTTTCTTGAGATGTCTCTAAGTCTCAGTTTCGTAGACTTTGGTAAACTGAATGAAACATTTTAATGGTATCTGATTTTCACTTGTTCCTTAGGATTCAGAAACAGCTATTTTACCAAGATTTGTTACTTTACTTGGCACTCTAATTATTTGGGTAGATTCATAAGAATCTTGCCTCTTTTTACCAGAATATAATTGAAAAAAATCAATTGTGCAACCAGTATCACATTTGAGAGTGATTGCCATTTAATCAGGTATGGATAGCCTACTATTAGGTAGCAAGTACTTCCTCGGAAGCCTGTATGCAAAACTATTTAATGTGGATTAATGCCTACAAAATCCTCCCAAGAACCTTGACTTAGGAACTGGCTTACAGAATGGTCTCCTGCCAAGTCAGAGAACTGAGAGATTTTGTAATCCGAGAAGAGAAGAATTCACCCAGATGCATAGATGATAAAAGTGAAATCTGTTGGGGAAAGGGTATTGGATTTGGTCTTCTAGACTCTTGATAAAAAAAATAATTGAGGATTTAAAAATCTAACCTATAGGAGATGTTCCACAAAAAGTCCAGACAGAAGTTACTTCTTAGTGCTTCATAGTTGCTCAGTACTGTAAGGCCCTAAATTTGCAGAGCAAACTCAAGAAGGCCTGTATTTTTAATTAGGACTCTTGCTGCGTTGCATCTCTGTGAATAATTAGGTTAAACCTAATGAGGGTAGACTTTCTGTTTAAAGCACAATCTCTGGGGATTATTTATGATCAAGGTAAGAATATCAGAAAAATTTTCTGAAACATAGAAATGGGCAGGCATTACTGGGTGCTTCTTCAGTTCAGTGTAGGCTTTCACCTTTGATTTTATGTTTTCTGGCCTACTGTATAACTTTGTAGGGGAAGACATTATCTTATAGATTATTATCTGGTAGAGATGCAGGTACTTTCTGCCTAGTAGAAAAGATGATTTAAAAATTTATAGTTTATTGCCCCAATAGACATTAACCCATTTTGTATCTAATCCAGCAATCTTATCCTAACACTACTTTTTAAAATTGACTTTAAACATCTTGCTCTTCAAGTTCTCATTTTAACTTGTTTTAACATCTTACTGGTTTCCTCATTAATTACTGAGTATATAAAATCTGTGACACGTTTGTTTTACATTTACATGTGAGTTATGGTTTTACCTTTTTGAAAATTGTACTTTACTAGGCCTGAACAACTGGGGGAATGATGGTGCCATTTACTCAACTAGAGAATTCTAAGGAATAAACAGGTCGGGGACAAGCATGAGATGACAGGAAAAAATCAAATACCCTGTTTTGGAAACATTTAATTCAAAACAGATCTTTGTTTACTTGAGAATGTTTATAGCAGTGTGAAGCAACATGACATAGAGGCAGACTGGCTAAACTTGACCCAGCTTAGCGGCCAGAATCACAGAGGTATGGAGAGATACATGTACAAGGTGGGATAAGTAGCAGTTGCAGAGTTTGGAGGCACAGTGAAAGTTTTTTATTGGAATAATGACAGGCTTCAGGTTTTAGAAAGATTCAATATCAGTGTGTAAGATGACTTGACAAGAGGGAAACGAGAATGGAGGCCATTGCTCCAGACCTGGGAAAAAATAATCAAATGGATGGATGGGAAGAGGTTATGTGGATGGGAGGAGACTATGAGAATTTAGATAATTTGGCAAATCCTTTGTGTTCTTATAATTATAGGCTTCTGTCACCAAGGAGACAAAGTCAGAATTACTGTTATTCACCAGTTTTTCTGTTAACAGATTTCAGGTCAGTTGTATTATTGTATATATGGATATAGACATATATCTCCTTTCCTGTTTTCTTAGTATACATTGCTTCAGTTTGTCCAAAACATTTTTTTTGGTCTAGCATATCTATGCTTATTCTATATCAAATCATGAAGGATTGTTTGAAAGCTTATCATCTTTCATTCTATGCTTCAAAGAGTTGAAGAGTAGTAATGACCATTTTGGGATAATATTGTTGTTTTACTTTTATAGTTAGGCATAAAGGAAAAGAAATAATGTGGAATTCTTTACAGAGGGGAATACAGTGTCTATTAAAACAAATTAGTTGTTGAGAAGAAACTTCACAATTCAATATTTCTTTTTTTCTTTTTTAGCTGATCATGAATGAAATATGAAAAAAGCTATTAAGGAATCTGAAAATGCCATCTGCAGATGATTATATTGTAGGACTTGGAGTTGAGTTAGAAATGCTTTCTTCAAGCAATTTCAGTCTTGTCATCCATTGGATTGAAAAGCCATAGTTTTGTGCAGAAAAAATATTGTACTTCTTTAATTATACAACCCTAATTAGAAATGAATGCATTAAAATTAATATTGAAGAAGTAAATTTAAGAATAAGTGATGTAAGTTAGTGGCTTTTAAAGAAACTAAATGGAGAAAAACAAGTTTCTCATTAACCTAACAAATGATCCAAATTTATAAGGATTTGCTAAAATTTTTAATTAAAGTACTCTTTCATTCTTTAATTTCATTTATGATAGGTAGTCACTGGGGAAGAAGAGAATACAAAAGTCAAATATGAGATCATAGTTTTTAATTTCTTCCTGATTTCAAACTAGAGATTCTGTGTGAATTGAATTAACTTCTCTGGGACTCAGATTAAGGCAAAGTGGAGGTGAAAGCTCAAGAGTTGGTCCAGTGCTGACTGAAAACCCGTGCGTCCAGCTCTCTCTCACTTCTTTCAGCTTTGCTCAGGGGTTCTTATTGGAAGCTGTTCTCTCTTCTGGTTGTTAGAATTCTAGAGTTATAAGGGGTGTTTGACCTCAGTTGGAGTGTGTGTGTGCATATGTGTGTATTTGCAGATTTGACCCCTGGAATCTCAGTCTAACTGTTTATGTCTCTAACTATATTTTGCATCTTCATGTCGTTTTTCATTTCTGTTTTACACTATATGCATTCTATGTCACTCTTCACACCAGTCGAAGTCTCTTGAGAAGCTCCAGGGACAATTAGGATTTCATACGTTTGCCTCATAAATTCCCTTAAGATGCCCTGAACAAGGCAGTATGTTACCTTTAGCGATCTCTTTATCATCCTTGAACACAGTTTCCGTGTTGATAAAAAAGAGAGGTTTGAAACCAAGCTCGACCTTCTTTATTGGTTGGTTTTCTGCATTGCTCCACAATAGAGGGAGAGGGCTCAATAATTTCAAAGCTGTTTTTAGCCAGACATTTGGTTCTCTTCTTATGTGTTTGTGTTGAGTATTTATTTCATGTCAGGTTTGTAGAATACATGTATGTGGCTGAGATATGTTTTTTCTAGTGACTTGTTTCCACAGGAAAAAAAGATGTAATGTCCAATAATAGAATTAGGAGCATATGAAAATTAGAGCAATTTAGCATTAACTTTCTTGTGAGCAAATTATGTGAATATTTAAGTAATATATACCTGTTACTGAGATTTGGCAAGTGTCAAATAATTCATTTTTATTATAATTTCCACTACGTTTCAGTCGCAGCACTCAAGAGAACAGAAGCATTTTAATTCTTAGGGAATGCCTTGTACCCAGGATGCTTTGTAAATGGTTGTTTGTTTGGAAGCCAGCTTTTTCTCCAAACATCCCTGATACCTTTTTGATTTAGAGCTAGTATTGCTACTAACTTAATGGATACAAGGAATTGAGATTGCTAGAGCTAGGAAGAGTGGGTCGTATTTCCTAGATTTCAACTAGATGCACCGTACAAAATCGATCAGGTTTCCAATCCCTGAAACCTGAAATTAGTCATGTGGTTGAGGTATTCCCATATACTAGGTAATAGATCTGCCTGTGTAAAACAATTAGTGGAATCATCAGAGACTACTAAGTATCACTAAACTGTTTTCCTTTGAACGTTTTTTTTAAAATGTGATTATCATTGAGAATCAGCAAACTCTTAGATCATAATGACAGTTGAAAAATCTGAATGTCAGCCAAATTAAGAGATAAAATTCCTTGGAAGAGTAATGCAAATTAAGAGTGTTATTTAAATAAATTATGAAAAACTCAATAACATTGTGAGGTCAGTGACAAAGCTCTACTCTTAGAGAACATTTGAAATGTAGGGTAAGAAAAGCATCATTAACAAACATGGTCTCATGCACAAAGTCAAATTTGAGCCTTTTGAGCCTTCACTTATAATCATGTTGATGACTTTATCCTAAAAGTCAAGTCTTTTGTTTCACTGGTTTGATTTTCACATTTCTTATTTTTCTGCTTTAAACACCAAGAAAGAGAAAAGGGCGGAGGAAGCGGGGGAGGAAGAGGGTGAAAGATAAGGATGGGAGAACAGAGACTAAAGGAAATTTCCTATTTTGGAAATTGAATACATGGCTCAGAGTGCAGTTAACTACCCTTCTCAAGACCCAAGGCTATGTCTATTTTCCATATATAAAAAACATGTATGAGGCTATTCTGTTAACTATTGGGTGTAAAACTTGGCTCTTGTGAGCTCACAGGACTGGCTTCATGAAAGGGAGAAATCAAAGTAAACTACAAAAGATGCTTTGTTCTGTGATATATGTAAAGTAGATGAGGGAAGAGTATAGTATTTGAAAGTTTTTTAAAAAAAAATCATAGAATTATAGAAGTTGAAAGGAACATAAAATAGATGAGAAAATGCAGTCTAGGAGGATTTATGTAATTGAATAAAGATTTGTCCACCACTCTCCTTGTGTCAGCCATTGCTGGTGATATAAGCTGAATAAGACATAAAATCTTTGCCATAAGAGGTGTGGGGTATGGAGGGAGAGAGACATGTGAGTGTATCTTTACAATGTGAAGTGATCAAAGCTGTTGTAGAAATAGCAGAGGGAAGGCTTTCCAGAGGCCGTGGTCTCAGCCCCCAGGGTATGCCACTGGCATTTCAACCTTTAAAAAGAACCAGAGCCAAGGGTAGAGAAGTAAATGCACACCAGCTTTTACAGGACTTTAAGGAAATTCAGGCTCCACAGCAGTCTGTTTCTAAATGCTTGGTTAGTTCTCTTGCCATTATGCCTTGTAGCAATTTCTTCACGCACTGAGTTTTCTCAGTAGCTATCTAGTTTCTCATTTAACATTTCCCACTTATAATTATTTAGAAGTTCTTTATTAATGTTGAGTTAAACATTGTTTAAATGTCACTCATACTTAGGATATTTGGGGCAATGATGAAAAGTAGTTTTCCATCTTTATTCGCTTGTTTAGTTCACCTTGGTACAAGCTGTCTTCTTCCCTCTGTCACAACATTCTGCCATCCCAGATACATTCAGGGTTCAAGGCGGAGAGAGACCCTTACAGGGCTGGTGGTACCAGTAATGGGGCTCATTGGACACCTACATTCAGTGAGTGGGAACAGAAACCAAGCAAACCACAACCTCTAGGTCTGTATGCATTCATATGATTTCCCAAGTAAAAAATCAATCATATGTATGAAGTTCTATTAATCTGTCTTTATACACAATTGAACTTCTCTAGAAACTAGAATCTTAGGAGTAATAATCTTTCTTTTCTTCAGGACCAAATGGATTAATGTACTTGAAGGTTTGGCTTGTTGATTTTATACCATGAAATAGTAGTGCTCACCTGTGTTGCCACAAGGAATAGCAGTGAATACTAAAAGACAGCTATTAAAGATACATTCAAAATTCATGCATAGTATATAAATTAAATATGACAAGTATTGAAAGTTAACGGTATTTAATATTTTAAATGAAAAATCTTTCTCACATAGGATTGTAGCTACTAAATCCTTTGAATTTCAGTTTTGCATATGTTTTCCAGAAAGATGTTTATAAAATATATTTTATTATGGATAAGTTAGCCTGATTATTTTTTATTATATTAGACTAGACTGTTTTATTAGACTAGTTTCTTAAATTTTTATATTATTATGACAAACTGGATTTTTGTTTTGGTCATATTTTTGCCTGTCATTTCAGTTTTTGCTTCTGTTTTGTTTACATATTTCTCTTTCTTATTATAGTTATACAAAATCAATAATTAAAGCATCCTTCTTAGAGGGGACTCCCTGGGAGGTCACAGGGTTAATACTGCAGCTTCCTATTGGAAAACCTGGTTACTATAACCTAAAGGCAATTGGTTTTCTATCTGTAAATGATTGTTGACAGTTGCAATTTAATTTTGGCATTAAACTTACAGACTACTTAATACATCTGACTAGAACTTTATATTGACTGTAGTAGAACAGTCATTCCTCAGGTGACCTGACATTGAAGTCTGATGACTCTGCTCTAAAGCTTTTATTTTTCTCTAGAAAGTAGATCACTGTGCCCTTCAGATACCATAGAAGGTTCATCAGACCATCATTTGGTAGCTGCAAGGTCTTGTGACCTGTCATATTTGAATGAAGCTTTCGAAAAAGATGGGAATTCTACCAAAAGACTTAAAGACTAAAACTGTGATTTCCTAGTTATACTAGTCAGTTTGACCAGTCTTTTTAAATTGTGACCAAGTGGTTCTATAAAACTGTTCTCTTGTTCCTTTCTTTTTCAGACTCATTTTGATTCCTATTGATTTTTTGCTTTACAAGTTAGAAAGTGTTTTATTCTGAATACTGATCATCAATTTAGGGACCTGCTTCCAAATACATTTATAAGACAGTACACAATGTATTGATATCTTAATTGTATTTTTGTTGAAAGGGAGGAAACAAAGTGGCCTTTTAAAATACTGGCAGAATTCAAAGGCCATTAACTGTGAGAGACAGGAAATATTATAAGTAAAGAGGTCTTTGCCTCTGAATGTGAATGCTTTATAGAAGATTCATGGTAGAATCAGTTATTTGGAAATGGAAATATCTTAATTCCCCATTACATGTTCCTTCCCTAGATAGAAATCACGTTTTAGGAAAAGGCTTTTAGATAATGATCACCTCTGCCACGTCAAACGTATATTGAATTGTCAACGATTGATGTTCATGTTGATGGCAGCTTCTAATCAGGCTAAATGGGAGGATGCTCAGGTTTCGGATCATTTTAAAAGAACTTTAATTACTAAGTTCTATTAGCAGTTTGGGTGGCCTGGGAAATCAAAGTAATTGATATTAGTTTTTCTGAAGATCTGTGCAGTATTAATATATATAATTAATATAGGAACAATATTTCCTAGTAAATTCCTTTCCTATTAAAATAGGAAGAATATTTCCTATTAGCTTGTTAGCTTTGCAGGACAGTGTAAAGCTTAGGGAAGAACTTACAGTTGTTTTACTTAAAAGGACCTTTAGGATACCAATTAATTATTTGATATATTCAGTAATTTTTAATTTTTATACACTATTACTATATGACTAACATGATAATAAATCAGTATGTTCACTATAAGAGTAAGACACTTGCTGGAGCAGAAAGGTATAGATCTTATGTTTCAACAGATACTTTCAGACCATTGTGGATGGTTGATGTATGTGATGAATCAGACAAAATTCTGGCCCAGTAGGAATTTACATTGTGCTATATAGTTTATCCAATTGGATAAAGGGTAGAACATATAAAAATTTCTGGGAGGGATAGAAGCAAAGATTTTATTAGGATTTAAATACTTTTAAATTTTTAATTTCATATCGTTTCCTCTGCTATGCTATCCAACTGCTTGTACTTTAAAAAGCAATTATCATTCTAGATTTATTATATGACAGAATTCAAATTTAATTCTAACATTGTCTAAAGCAGATGTCCCAAATTAGATATGGCTTATATAAAATAGATTTTTTAAAAGAGCTAATTGCTCTCTGTGTTAGAAACTGTTATTACAACATTTTAATGCCTGTCTGCCACATTTTGTGCTTCAGGCTGCCAGATTTTAATGAAGAATTTTTAAATGTTGACTAAAATAAAGCTATTGCAATATTTTGGTCTGCAATAGCAATCGTTACTAAGCAATTAACATTAATTTAAATGTAAAGCATCATTCCTGTAAATATATATATGTCATGTTGTATATTCAGTCATCTGCAATAGATGCTATTAAAAAATATCAATTTACTTTGACAGTGGTTAAAACAAAAATGTGTGAAAAGACGAATGCATTTTTAGGGAAACAATACGGTTAGTAAGAAGTAGCTGCTGTAAAACCTATGCAGTGGGGGGTAGATAGTTAGCAAAAGGACTACAAGACCATGTGGTCAAGCATTATGTATTATTTATTTATTTATTTATTTTTTTAATTCCCTATTTTTTTTTTTTTAAAAGAAGATGTTGGGGGTAGGAGTTTATTAATTAATTTTTGCTGTGTTGGGTTTTCGTTTCTGTGCAAGGGCTTTCTCTAGTTGTGGCAAGCGGGGGCCACTCTTCATTGCAGTGCGCGGGCCTCTCACTATTGCAGGCTCTCTTGTTGCGAAGCACAGGCTCCAGACGCGCAGGCTCAGTAGTTTTGGCTCATGGGCCCAGTTGCTCCGTGGCATGTGGGATCCTCCTACACCAGGGCTCGAACCCATGTCTCCTGCATTCGCAGGCAGATTCTCAACCACTGCGCCACCAGGGAAGCCCCCTATTAGTTATTTTTTCACACCACCCAAACAAGTTATAAAATTGAGTTTTTCTTAATTAATTCAGTGTTAAAACTTTTATTTATTCAATGCATTCTATGATCAACTAAAATATAATTTACAAATATGACAACACTTTGGGGTTATTTTAGGGTATGTTTTAATCTATAAATAAAAAAAGAACACAGCAAAAATGTTTTCTTATATCTGATTTGGGGCAATAGGAAACCCTTGAAATATCAGATTATTCTTTTTCCATTCATTATGGACCATTCAAATTAATGCTTAAATAATTAGTTTTAAATTAGTCATTTGATAGTGATTCCCAGAATGGAGTTTTCACATATAGGAAAATATTTGTGAAGTAGTACATGAGATATTAGTTTAGAACAACTGCCTTTATAGAAGTGCCTTTACTGAGTTAAGATTAAACATTACAGAGGATTGATGTAAATAACATCAGTTTGAACCATATCCTGTCTCTTTTGCAAAACTAAGGCCATTTTTCATTAAAGCATACGTTGGATCCTTATCCATGTATAAGGATACACTAATTGTTGAACTAGTGCTTGAAAAAAATGAAATAATTCCAACTTTTTGTTATTATACAATAATTACTATATACTCTGATTATTTCTTTCTTATTTTATCAGCCAGGAATCAGCTTCTGCATTCAACACAGCAGCGCTACCATTTCCAATACTCTATTTCTAATGCTGTTGGAACAGGTGACCTTGGCTCCTGTTTCATAGAGAGACCATCACCTCTGAGATATTCTATCTTTAATAAGCCTCTCTACTCTATCATTTCTTGACTGTTAATTAGGGATAACAATGCCCTATGAGCAGTGTTTGCCTAATTAAGGAAAGTATACAATAAAAATTTGGCACACACTGAATGCTCAAAAAAGGATGGTCTTCCCTCTTTCACCTCCAAGGTTATTTCTGTTTAATTTTGCTTCACAATTACATCTTCTCTCTTTGATATCTGAAATGTATCCATCTTCAGTCTCTTCTACACTGTGGTCTATACAGTTATGTTGCAGTTCCCTCTATCTCAATTTTCAACTCTATTTTGCCCTTGAGCAACTGTCCTTATTTCCTTTGTGTCTTCATCATCAAAATTTTCAGAAAGAATGACCTTTGTTCTCTGCCTTGCCTCCCATTCATTCCTGGTTAATCTGGGTTCTATTCCACTGTTAAATTTTCCTCATCAGTGGCTTCCTTACTGCTGTATCCAAAGACTTTTGTAGTCCTCGTATGTTTGATTATGTTGACCATATGACATTATGTCCACTCCCTGAAGCCCATGTCCCTTGATTTCTAGAGTATCACTCTCTATATCTTTGATACTGCCTTCTCAGGCTCCTTGATTTCCTCTGTTTTCTTTTGTGGGGCTATCCCATAGGGTGGTGTCTTAGACTGTTGAGCTGATGTCAACTGCCACCTGTCCGATGATGACTCTAATGTCTCTCCCAGCCATATCCTATTATTTGAAACTGCCCACTGCTCGTTCTACTTGTCCCTCAGTTATCTAAAAGTTAACATACCCCGAACAGTTCTATCAGTTTTTAATTCTTGGAGTTGCTGATTCTTGTCTCTTTCTGCCTATTTTTTTTCATCACATCATTTTGGTTGCAGACAATTCTCTTAAATCTACCCATTCATCTCCATTGACTCCGCTTAACTGCCCTATTTTTACCCTTCATCATCTCTCACCTCAATTATTACAGTTGTTTGTTAACTAACCTATTGGTTGCCAGTCTCCCTCACCCTCCAACTCAAGTTACCTTACTCAAATAAAGAAAAAAGTGATCATATCACTCCCCTGCTTGAGAACCACTGATAACTCCTTATTACTTGTTAAATAAATTCCAAAATACTTAGCATATACTATAAAGTTCTTTACAGTCCCAGGACATCGTTTCTATTAAAATCATTTCCAATGACAAATGTTCAGTTGATACAAACATTTTTGAATGAATAATCTCTTAACACTTCTTCCAGTTTATTGAGTACTCTATATTCTGGATGCAGCAGCTACCAACCATTTCCTGAATATGTTGTGGGTTTTTGTTTGTTTCATTTTGTTTTGTTTTCTTTTTGCCTCTGTGTTATTGCACGTTAGCCTCTTTATAAAGAAGGACTTTCTTCACTGATGCATGTCTATATGTCCTTTAAGACAGAGCTCAAACATCAATTCCTAGAAAACTTCCTTCATCTTCAAGACATACTTACTTCCTCCTTGAAGTTCTCATAGCACTTTCTACAAATTTCTCCTTAGTAAGTTTAAGATGATGTAATTATATGTTTCTGCCTCAGTCTCTATTGTATTGTGAGTTCCACAGAGTGGGGACTTTGCCTTATTTATTCTGAAGTTGAATTCCCCCTAGGACATAGCACATTTAAAACTAGTGGTAATTATCAGGTATTTGAAACTTTTTCAGCTTGTTCAAAATTTGAAAGTTCAGTTACTTTCATTTAAAAAAAAATTTTTAATGAATGTTTTCTAGAATATAATGCCACTGAGACATGTGAAGGTACTATATTTTAATCATCCCATGCTCAGATAATATTTTAGAATATCCATAGAATGTTCTAGTTTAGACTTCATTCATCTGTAAAATAGTGAGAGTAGAAATTCATAAGCAAACGTTCTTTCTCTATGATTAGTTTGAGAGTTGTTCTCAAAGGCGTTGTGGCTTACTTTAAGGGGAAGAGTTTTTTGGAAGCAAAAAAAAAAATCATGCTATCTGTGAAAGGTCTTATATTTTGCAGATGTAGTGTAGTCAGTCTCTACTTTTCAAATGTTAACATTACAGAAGTACATTAAAATTGTTTTGTTTAAAACTTCACGTTTGGGGTTTCCCTGGTGGCGCGGTGGTTGGGGGTCCGCCTGCCGATGCGGGGGATGTGGGTTCGTGCCCCGGTCCGGGAGGATCCCGCGTGCCGCGGGGCGGCTGGGCCCGTGAGCCATGGCCGCTGGGCCTGCGTGTCCGGAGCCTGTGCTCCGCGACGGGAGAGGCCGCGGCGGTGGGAGGACCGCGTACCGCAAGGAGGAAAAAAAACAAACAAACAAACTTCACGTTTGTTTTGCTACTGAAAACAAACAAATGTGAAAATGATAACTTCCCCAGCCAGCATGCAAAAAAAAAACCCCAAAACAAAAACAGGTTAACCCATAATGTACCAGAAATATCTCTCATCAGTGATTTTACTACAAGTAATTATTATCATTTTGTGGACATACAGGTTCTGCATTTTATCTTTGGTCTCAAGTAACACTGATTTTCTTTGACAACACAAGTGGGGATTTTCCTAGCACCAGCTCAGTTGTAAATACGTCATTCATTAGTCAAAATCTGTCAGGCCAGTGCAGTTCAAGATGTGCTTTGAACTGTGATATAATTTATCTGTTAGAGAAAACAGGCTTGAAGTCCTTCTTGCAAGTTGGTACTAATGAAGTTACTGGAGTAAATTTCCCAATGCTTTTGTTTTTCCTATTTCCATCTGTTAAAAAGGGAATTGTCAGTTGCCTTCTTCTGAGAATATAGAGATCATAATTTTTTACGAAGGTACTGTGAAATGGATGGTAATTTTCAGGTTTTGCAACTTATAAGTAAACAAGGTATATATACATATATGTATATGTATGTATTTATACACACACACACAAATGGTGGTGATGTGCTATGGAGAAAAAGACAGCAAGGAAGGGAATTACAGAGTGTAATAAATGAGGAGGGAGCTGCTTTACAGTTTTAAATGAGGCCATCGATCTCACCAAGAGAGTGATATTTGAGCAAAGACATTTCTTCTCTTTGATTTCTAGAAGAGTGGAAGTGAACATTGACTCCCATGCTGCCATGTTAAGACCAGACAAAACCAAGCTCAGCCTCACCCATCCCCAGGTTAAAACCACTGGATGAAAAGATATGTTTGGACATGCAAACTTGTAACTTACACTAGATACTTATTTTGTCTGACATCAGGTCCTCATTTTAACATCATCTTTAATCTGGTCGTAACCTGCCTATCAGTCAGGCTAGTCTATGCTGCAGTAATAACGGATCCAATAGGTTCACCACTATTGATTTATTCCTCACTCAGTTACATGTTCATTGTGGATCGGCATGGCATTGTTCGTGCTGTCTTCACTCTGGGAAAAAGCCTGACTGAGCTGGTCCTATCTAGGCTATGTCCAGCCTATGGCAGAGGGAAGGGAGGACATGGCCACCTCTTCTACTCCCATTTCATCAGCCAAAGCAAGACATTTGTCCAAGCCTGGCCTGAGTGAAGAAAGGAAGTATAATCCTCCCAGAGGGACAGGTGCAACAGGAAGTGGAAGCAAATGTACAAACATTAATTATATTTCCCACATTTAGCGCTTTAATTATATTTCCCTTCAAACTCTGAAAAACGCCATTTTCTACTTCATTACACAGATGTTCTCTTGTCACCACATTCCCGATGTGTCCCTCTTCTATAGAATCGGCCTGTGTTTCCCCCTACTCTGTTGCCCGTCTTCCTCGTCCAGTTTTGCCTGAATGCCAAATGATCCTCAAAAATGCAGTTGAGGAAAATCTTTCCCCTTTCCTCCATGGTTAATATACTTAAATACTCCAACCTATATTGGTCTGCTACAGAATTAAGCACTATGAAGTATGGCTTCAGCTTTATATGGGAATTATATTTGATTCTGGAGATTAGAAATTGTGCCTTTTATGTCATAGGTAGCTCTCAAAGTGCCTCTGCCATTTGGTTAATGAATCTGTTGCTGAAATATTTTATTTAATTATTTCCAGTAAATACTTATGGAAAATAGATCTATATTAATTTCAAAATATGAAGTCACAATTCTTTTTCCCCTGCATGTATTTGAAGAGTGAGTTTTAGTTTCCTTCGAGGCAAAAGGTGTCTTTGCTGTGTCTCCGGGCCGTAAAGCTAAGTTATGAGGCGTTTCTATCCCCTACTCCAAATTGCTTAAGCAAAACAACTCCACTTTTCTTCTTTGATCTATGTATTTGTTGGCACCTATAAGTTTTCTTTTGAAGATTATGTTCTGTGAAAATTTTTTAAATCACTGTTTTAAAATAAAAATAGAATGAGCCTTACTAAATATGCATTTTTATATGACATAGTTTTTTTGACCACCGTAGCCTGTTGGGCACCAGCCTTGAGACTGAAGACAAATGAACATATTAATATATTAAAGCTAAACAGAAGATAGGTTGTGTTTTTTTAAGATTAGCTGGATTTTTGAATGTGAGGGCTACTACTCTCCTGCCAGTCTTTAGCCTTGATGAAGTCTCTGATTTATCTGTTTCCATTGGAAAAGAACCTTATTTTAATATGCTTCTTTTCTTTTGAGCTTATGTTGCCTTCGTAAGTTTGAAACATAAAAAAGAAATATTATTTGGTGTCAGAAAGCTTAAATGAAATTTAAATTGTAGAGTGTTTAGTGTAGCGGTGTTTGCAAAGAATAAACCATTCACCTACGTAATTGCTGATTTTACAGGTCCTTTGGAAAGTGTCATAATGTATATATTCCTTTGAATTTAAGAGAAAAGCCAAGTTTTCCTTATAAAATCTCTGTATTAGAAACTTTAATTATTCTTTACAAGTAAATTATTCCTTACATAAAACATTCTCAAAATGTATTCTCTCAAAGATAAAATTTCCTGAATTCTATTCTCAGCATCAGACATTTATGACCCAAAGAAGCTAACATATGAGAGCCTAGAAAGAGGTTGAGGGCAAAGCTGATTACTGTAATCAGCAGACTAAACACAGTAGCCGAACTCTCTTTTGTCCTATGGTAACATTAAAATAATGAAACAGATTTTTTTTTCCTATGGTGAAATTCTACATTGAAATTGGAAAAAAAAGTAGAAAAGGTGTCCAGTAATTAAATTCATGAAACATTTCGCACATAAATGAAATGTGTCTGATTTGGCAGTTGTGGGGGTCACCTGCTTGCTTTTCTGCTCTTGAAGCCCAAGAACATTCTGACTGTTGACATCCCTTTCATCCCATGCAGAGACCTTCTGGGATAATGTGTTTCATGGTGTAAATAGAACAGTACGAGCTACCTATTAATTGCTATCATTTTTTATTTAGCAAAATAAACTGACAATAAGAATCATTAGATATTTAAGGGAAAACTACATTTAGATGAACAAAAAGAGTAACTGAAACCAGAAGACCTAGGTATAATTCAGGGAACAGAAGAGACTTTAAAAAGAAGTCTAATTAGTACACTTAGCAGAATTTGAGAGGATATTATAGCTATAACAGGCTATTATGAAAAAGAGGCAATCAGAAAACAAGAAATTTCCAGGAAATTAAAAATATGATTAGCAAATTAAAATTTTATTGGACCAACTGATAGAAAGAAAGGACATTTTTGAAGCTAAGGATTGTTTTTAATCTTCAAGTTAAATTGAAAACTAACTCCCAACAGTTGAAACAGAAAGGAAATGTAAAATAAAAGTTAAGCAGACCAGGAAATAGAGTCAGTAGAATCAACATCTGGTTAATATAAACGAAAAGACAGTGAAAGGCAGAGAATGCAGTTTAATGAAAGAGTATTTTTATAAACTGAATAAATACTCTGTGCTAATTATTAACCTTGGCTGTGTAACACAGGACTGAACAACTTAGTGGCTTGAACAGCAACCATTTGTTTAGCTTATGTGACTTGTGATTTGGCTGGTTGGTTCTTTGGGTCTGGGCAAGGTGTGGCTCTTTCACCTGAACTAGCTCATGTGACTCTGGGCAGTGGGAAGATTAGCTGATATAAAATAAACTCATTACGTGACTGGCAGTTGACTGCGATGACAGAAGTAACTGAACACGTGTCTCATCATCCTGCTAACTTTGGCTTGCTCTCTTGGCAGCAGGATTCCTAAGGGCAGCAAGAGTGGAAGATCTAATGCACACGGTATTTTCAAGGCTCTGATTACTTCCCTTGCCAAAGCAAAGGTCCCAAGGACCAAAGCAAATTACACGGCCAGTCCAGAGAACCAAAGGGCTTGGATTTCTGCAGGTGTGCAGAAACGAGGCTATCATTGCACTAAATCCACCCAAGGCATCAGTTATCAGATTAAAAAGTCTAGCAAGCAAGATGGATAAAAGTGAACTATATGTAAACAAATCTTGGTGAAATTTCAAAATTCTTATGATAAAGGAGAAAATGCTACAGTCTTCTGATGAGAATAAAATAGATTATCTGCAAAGAAATGAAAATAAGGGTAACAGGGTTTTCATCAGCAACACTGGATCCTAGAAGACATCCAAGTGGTATCTTCAAAGACCTAAGAGCCAATTAATTTAAGTGTAGAATTCTATATCCAATTTCATTTATACTCCAGAGGAATGCAAAAATTGATAAGGGATGTCTATATGAAATTATACTGAGTGATAATCAAAAAATTTTTGAGTAAAAGGATAGTATGAAATGCAGGAAAAGTGATGGCTGAATATAACTGGGACAACTAAAGACAAAAGATATTCCACTGAAGCCTGAAACGTTGGAAATTCCCCTTCATGGAGGAAGACTTCAGTGTTAGTATGAAAATTCCCTCTCTAAGGATCTAAACATACTACCTGATTCTGCCACGAATGATATTTAAATAGGCATAGGACTAGAAATGTGCTTACACTGAATTCTAACTTTTAGAATCAAACTGTATACAAAGTATTAGAGACTAAATTATTGTCTTGTTGTTATAAAAATAATAATGTAATTAACAATAATCAGAAGATGACTGGACAAGGAGATTGTAGGAGGAAGTGTATGTGCAGCAATTCTTCATCTTTCATTGAAGCAGGAATTGATTTCAGGTTGACAAATCAACAAGAGAGTTTAAGTATATATTATTTTCAATTATAAATGGTAACTAGTGGAAGAACAGAAAATAAAATATAAATGCCAAAAGTTAAGAGGTAGAGTAGGAAAGAAGAAAGGAATGGATATAAGTACCCTTAATTCCTTATCTGCCATAGCAGACAAGCAAAATGCACTGAGCAAAGTAGATACATCAAGGAATAGTATGTTATTTAAAACATTATGTAAAATTATACTGGTATATAGCATAATAAATGTGCAAATATTACCTTTATATTTGGAAAAAATATAAAATGTACCATAAAAACACCCTCCTTAATATTTATTAAATTGTAGGACATGTATGAAGTGGGATGTATACATTCATTAGAATGAATGAGGACTGTATGAGAGATGCCCATAATATATTGCTTAGTGAAAGTAGGAAACTGTAGAACAATAAGGGTAGAGGAACCATTTATTTTAGATATGCTTTAATCTGCTTGCTTATCTCACTTTCTGTCTGCCTATATATAGTGTGTACGTGTGTGTATATGTATGTGTGTTTATATGGATGGAAAAATTCAAAGAAGGATAGATAACAATTCTGCGTTGCTGCCTTTCATGTATCTAATAGTTTAAGTAAAACAACCTGAAAACACACAAGTATCCAGGTTTGGTCAGATTTGTCATCCATCCAATCTAACAGTGGCATCAAGACTCACGTGTTAAAGTTAATTTTCCCTTTTAATGTTAATTATTAATTAAGGGATTTATTTTTAAACATCTTAATTCCTCTGAGTAGTTAATTCTAAAGTTTACATTCCTGAGGCTATTTACGTATTTTCAGTTTAAACCAGCTCTTTGGAGAATGGAATCCTCATGTTACTGTTCAGTATCTAAGGTAGTGTATGCATTTTTTCTAAATTTATTTTGTCTGTGTTATTCCAAAAGAACTGTAGTCAAGCTGCTGACACCAGAACACACCTTAGTTGTACCTGCCCCTTTGCTCATGCTGTTGCCTCACACATTTTAGGTACAACTTTATAAAGGGGGATATTGAAAAATTTCTGCTATGGTTGTCGTTATCTACCTTCACAGTAAATATTTACTATGTCTCTGCGATGTTAACAGTATATAGCAATATATCAAGGGACAAGAGTAGAATTAATTTATGAAATTAGGGCATACAATTAAGGTGCAGGAGTTATATGCACATATGGGCTGTGGATAGAATAATAGATAAATAGGTTCTATTTCAGGCTCTGTTCTTAATGAGTTGTAACCTTAGCAAAGTCCCCTTGAGCCTGTTTTTTTCACCTGTAAAATGAAAGAGGGGCTTCCCTGGTGGCGCAGTGGTTGAGAGTCCGCCTGCCAATGGGGACATGGGTTCGTGCTCTGGTCCGGGAAGATCCCACATGCTGCGGAGCGGCTGGGCCCGTGAGCCGTGGCTGCTGAGCCTGTGCATCTGGAGCCTGTGCGTCCGGAGCCTGTGCTCTGCAACGGGAGAGGCCACAACCGTGAGAGGCCCATGTACCCGAAAAAAAAAAAAAAAAAAAAAAAAAAAAGAAAGTTACTCAAGATGAGTGTTTTCAAACTTTTACAATTCATTTTACATCACTATACTGTATGCTTGTGTTTGTGTTTACCTGACAGAAAAGTTTCCCAACACAATATTTGCTTTTACTACATGTAATATTCTGGTATTTTCTATTTTG
Source organism: Lipotes vexillifer (assembly GCF_000442215.2). Taxonomy (NCBI): domain Eukaryota; kingdom Metazoa; phylum Chordata; class Mammalia; order Artiodactyla; family Lipotidae; genus Lipotes; species Lipotes vexillifer. Next base: position 356,402 of record NW_006797028.1, on the reverse strand, counting down.
TTTTATTTATTTTTTTAAAAACTCTGTGACTCATTAATGGGTCAGGATTTATAGTTTGAAAAGGACTGAACTAGATATGTTCAAGGTCCATTTTGTCTGAAACATTTGATTCCAAGAGTCTAAAAGAATGTCACCTTCATTTTGAAATTTGTTTTTAAAAAAATTAGTCATTATGTAGCATTAAATCAAGATTCATTGGTGTAATAAAATCTAAGTGTATTATATATTTTAATGTTACTATATGGAGAATCCTATACTTTTTTTTTTTAACATCTTTATTGGAGTATAATTGCTTTATAATGGTGTGTTAGCTTCTGCTGTATAACAAAGTGAATCAGCTATATGTATACATATACCCCCATATATCCTCCCTCTTGTGTCTCCCTCCCACCCTCCCTATCCCACCCCTTTAGGTGGTCACAAAGCACCGAGCTGATCTCCCTGTGCTATGCGGCTGCTTCCCACTAGCTGTCTATTTTACATTTGGTAGTATATATATGTCCATGCCACTCTCTCACTTCCTCCCAGTTTACCCTTCCCCCTCCCTGTGTCCTCAAGGCCATTCTCTACGTCTGTGTCTTTATTCCTGTCCTGCCCCTAGGTTCTTTAGAATCATTTTTTATTCTTTTTTAGATTCCATATATATGTGTTAGCATATGGTATTTGTTTTTCGAATCCTATACTTTTTAAGACCTTGGGATGATCTGGCTATCCCTTCATGGTAGCTTTCTAATGCTCTGAGAGAGTTTGGCTTTCTTACTGCAAAGGAATTGTGGACACCATGTATTGCTAGAGTATTGGTTTTTCTCTCCACATGTAATATCCCCAAAGCCTAAAACAAGATGTTTATCTTTTTGATAGACAAGCAATTAACTTTTGGAGGGAATTTAAAGGCAGTAAAGCACATCTGTTAGGACATTGGAAATAAATAGGAATTTCTGACAGGCAGACATTATAGCCTTGCATTTGTTATGTTGTAGCTAAAGCTATGTCAGCATTTTTATTATAAACCTGGGGATTATCAGTCTGCATTAAAACTCTTTTTGGACTGAGGCTTATTTAGGTTCAGAGCTTACTCATGAAGAACCTTTGCTTTCCTGCACAAAGGAAAGTAGATTTGCTTCTGCTTAACTCTCTAAGAGAGAGATGTGTCTGGGCTGGCCATATAGTTATATAAATATTAAAAATATTTGATTTATTACAAGCTAACTCATTGATTATTAAAGTACATTATTTAATGTAAAGCAATGTGGAAACCGGTTTGGCAGCATAGTAACTGAGTAGGGCTGATGAAGTAGTACTGTAGCGGGTTTTTGGCAGTTGTCAGATAACTCACCATTATCTGTGCCTTGGTAAGATTGAATACACACTTCATAAGATCCTCTCCTTAAGATGTTGAAATTTGAGTGGCTGGTGATTTTCTGTCATCCCTATCCTAAAATGTACTCCACACAGTTTAAAAAATGATTTCAGTTTTAGAAAGAAAAAGGAATAGAACAGTATTTTATTTTTATTCACATTTAAACATGAAGACACTGAAGAAAGTATAATGATTAACATTAAGAGCATGGGTTTAAACCCTGGGTCTACCACTTTGCAGTGGGTGTCCTGAGAAAATGCCTCCGAGTGTCCATGCCTCAGATTTTTCGTGTGTAATAAATACTGACAATGATTGTGCCTGTGTCATTGGGCTTGTTTGAGGTTTAAATGCACTAATCCATAGAGAGCCTTCAGGATGCTGCCTGGACATATTAAGTGCTCAATAAGTTTTAGGTTGTATTATTACTTGTTTGTTATTAATAGTTTTATATTTCATCATAGGGTCATAAAACCAAAAATTCATTTTTACATTAAAAATCTAACTTATAATGCCATTACATTAAAAATTAAAAAAAATCATCCAAAGGTTCTAGGTAGGTCTCTCCCATATACTATTTTCTTGTCACTGTTGTTGCTTAATAATGCAATTGTGACCTGGTCATTGCAACTTAATAATTTCAGAAAAAAAAAAAAGTGTAGCTCTTATGGAATAAACTCTTGGTCTTTAAGTGTGAAAATTCTGTCTTCCTAGGAGATTCATTTAAAAGTCTTAATCCTGCTGATGTTGCTGACTTTAAAAAAGCATTCCTCTATTATGTTGTGAAGTATAGCAAAGGAAAATGCTGTTACATAATGTATATGTCAAGGTATAGCAAAATAGTGGTATATTATGTAAGGCTTTCTCCTGCTTCAATTCAGAGGAATGGGAATTTTGTGCTATATAAATAAATTGATTGATAGAAGATAGCAGGAAAAAAACATATCTTGGCTCAGATATGCTTGGCTACACACCATCTCACCTGTATAGTATAAGAATGGTGCAGTTACACTTTAAAAACTATGTAGTAAGTATATTACAGGAGGGGGGAAATTATAAATGTATAGGGTATCATGGAACAATTATTTATGCATCACTGGGATGTAGTGTGCCTTTTATTCTTTTTATAAATAGTATATGTGGGTTCAAGATGGCGGAATAAAAGGACGTGTGTTCACTCTGTCTTGTGAGAGCCCCAGAATCACAACTAGCTGCTGAACAGTCATCGACAGGAAGACACTGGAACTCACCAAAAAAGATACCCCACAGCCAAAGACAAAGGAGAAGCCACAGTGAGATGGTAGGGCAGCTCAATCACAATATTATCACAATAAAATCAAATCCCATAACTGCTGGGTGGGTGACTCACAAACTGGAGAACAATTATACCACAGAAGTCCACCCACTGGAGTGAAGGTTCTGAGCTCCATGTCAGGATTCCCAATCTGAGGGTCTGGCAACTGGAGGAGGAATTCCCAGAGAATCAGACTTCAAAGGCTAGCGGGATTTGATTGCAGGACTTCAACAGGACTGGGGGAAACAGAGACTCCACTCTTGGAGGGCACACATAAAGTAGTGTGTGCATCAGGACCCAGGGGGAAGGAGTAGTGACCCCATAGGACACTGAACCAGACCTACCTGCTAGTGTTGGAGGGTCTCCTGTAGAGGTGGGGGACGGCTGTGGCTCACCACAAGGACAAGGACACTGGCAGCAGAAGTTCTGGGAAGTACCCTTTGGCATGAGCCATCCTGGAGTGTGCCTGTTAACCCTCACAGAGCCTGTAGGGTCCAGTTCTGGATTGCCTCAGGCCAAACAACCAACAGGGAGGAAACTCGGCTCCACCCATCAGCAGACAAGTGGATTAAAGTTTTACTGAGCTCTGCCCACCAGGGGAACACCCAGCTCTACCCACCACCAGTCCCTCCCATCAGGAAGCATGCATAAGCCTCTTAGATAGCCTCATCCACCAGAGGACAGACAGCAGAAGCAAGAAAAACTACAATCCTGCAGCCTGTTGAAGGAAAACCACATTCACAGAAAGATAGACAAGATGAAAAGGCAGAGGGCTAAGTACCAGATGAAAGAACAAGATAAAACCCCAGAAAAACAATTAAATGAAGTGGAGATAGGCAACCCTCCAGAAAAAGAATTCTGAATAATGATAGTAAAGATGATCTAGGACCTTGGAAAAAGCATGGAGGCAAAGATCCAGAAGACGCAAGAAATGTTTAACAAAGACCTAGAAGAAGTAAAGAACAAATACCTAGGAGAATTAAAGAACAAACAAACAGAGATGAACAATACAATAACTGAAATGAAAAATACACTAGAAGTAATCAATAGCAAAATAATTGAGGCAAAAAAATGGATACGTGACCTGGAAGACAGAATGGTGGAATTCACTGCTGCAGAACAGAAGAAAGAAAACAGAATGAAAAGAAATGAAAACAGCCTGAGAGACCTCTGGGACAACATTAAACACACCAACATTCACATTATAGGGGTCCCAGAAGGAGAAGAGAGACAGAAAGGACCCGAGAAAATATTTGAAGAGATCATAGTCGAAAACTTCCCTAATGTGGGAAAGGAAATAGCCACCCAAGTCCAGGAAGCGCAGAGAGTCCCAGGCAGGATAAACCCAAGGAGAAACATGCCGAGACACATAATAATCAAATTGACAAAAATTAAAGAAAAAGAAAAATTATTAAAAGCAACAAGGGAAAAACGACAAATAACATACAAGGGAACTCCCATAAGGTTAACAGCTGATTTCTCAGCAGAAACTCTACAAGCCAGAAGTGGCATGATATATTTAGAGTGATGAACGGGAAGAACTTAGAACAAAGATTACCCTACCTGGCAAGGATGTCATTCAGATTCAACGGAGAAATCAAAAGCCTTACAGACAAGCAACTGCTAAGAGAATTCAGCACCACCAAACCAGCTCTACAACAAATGCTAAAGGAACTTCTCTAAACGGGAGACACAAGAGAAGGAAAAGACCTACAAAAACAAACCCAGAACAATTAAGAAAATGGTAATAGGAACATACATATTGATAATTACATTAAATGTTAATGGATTAAATGCTCCAACCAAAAGACACAGGCTTGCTGAATAGTTACAAAAACAAGACCCATATATATGCTGTCTACAAGAGACCCACTTCAGACCTAGAGACACATACAGACTGAAAGTGAGGGGATGGAAAAAGATATTTCATGCAAATGGAAATCAAAAGAAAGCTGGAGTAGCAATACTCATATCAGATAAAATAGACTTTAAAGAATGTTACAAGAGGCAAGGAAGGACACTACATAATGATCAAGGGATCAATCCAAGAAGAAGATATAACAATTATAAATATATATGCTCCCAACATAGGAACACCTCAATACATAAGGCAAATGCTAACAGCTACAAAAGAGGAAATAGTAACACAATAATAGTGGGGGACTTTATCAGCTTGCACCAATGGACAGATCATCCAGATAGAAAATTAATAAGGAGACACAAGGTTTAAATGACATAATAGAGCAGATCGATTTAATTGATATTTATAGGATATTCCATCCGAATACAGCAGATTACACTTTCTTCTCAAGTGCACACGGAACATTCTCCAGGATAGATCACACGTTGGGTCACAAATCAAGCCTCGGTAAATTTAAGAAAATTAAAATCACATCAAGCATCTTTTCCAACCACAATGCTATGAGATTAGAAATAAATTACAGGGAAAATAACGTAAAAAACAGAAACACCTGCAGGGTAAACAATGCATTCGTAAATACCCAAGAGATCACTGAAGAAATCAAAGAGGAAATCAGATAATACCTAGAGACATGTGACAATGAAAACATGATGATCTAAAACCTATGGGATGTAGCAAAAGCAGATCTAAGAGGGAAGTTTATAGCAATACAAGCCTACCTCAAGAAACAAGAAACATCTCAAATAAACAATCTAACCTAACACCTAAAGGATCTAGAGAAGATGAACAAACCCAACCCAAAGTTAGTAGAAGGAAAGAAATCATAAAGATCAGGGCAGAAATAATTGAAATGGAAACAAAGAAAACAATAGCAAAGATCAATAAAGCTAAAAGGTGGTTCTTTGAGAAGGTAAACAAAACTGATAAAGCTTTAGCCAGCCTCATCAAGAAAAAGTGGGAGAGGACTCAAATCAATAAAATTAGAAACGAAAAAGGAGAAGTTACAATGGACACTGCAGAAATACAAAGCATCCTAAGAGACTACTACAAGGAACTCTATGCCAATGAAATGGACAACCTGGAAGAAATGGACAAATTCTTAGAAAGTACATCCTTCCAAAAGTGAACTAGGAAGAAATAGAAAATATGAACAGACCAGTCACAAGTAATGAAAGTGAAACAGTGATTAAAAAACTTCCAACAAACAAAAGTCCAGGACCAGATGGCTTCACAGGTGAATTCTATCAAACATTTAGAGATGGGCTAACACCCGTCCTTCCCAAACTCTTCCAAAAAATTTCAGAGGAAGGAACACTCCCAAAGTCATTCTACAAGGCCACCATCACCCTGATACCAAAACCAGACAAAGATACTACAAAAAAAGGAAATTTCAGGTCAATATCACTGATGAATATAGATGCAAAAATCCTCAACAAAATACTAAATACAAAACTCTTAGAGGAAAACATAGGAAGAACACTCTTTGACATAAATCACAGCAAGATCTTTTTTGACCAACCTCCTAGAGTAATGGAAATAAAAACAAAAATAAACAAATGAGACCTAATGAAACTCTAAAGCTTTTGCACAGGAAAGGAAACTATAAAGGCAAAAGACAACCCCCAGAATGCGAGAAAATATTTGCAAACGAATCAATGGACAAAGGATTAATCTCCAAAATATATAAACACCTCATGCAGCTCAATATTAAAGACTCAGACAACCCAATCAAAAAATGGTCAGAAGACCTAAATAGACATTTCTCCAACAAAGACATCCAGATGGCCAAGAGGCACATGAACAGCTGCTCACCATCACTAATTATTAGAGAAATACAAATCAAAACTACAATGAGGTATCACCTACACTGGTTAGAATGGGCATCATCAGAAAATCTACAAACAACAAATGCTGGAGAGGGTATGGAGAAAAGGGAACCCTGTTGCACTGTTGGTGGGAATGTAAATTGATACAGCCACTATGGAGGACAGTATGGAGGTTCCTTAAGAAACTAAAAATAGAATTACCGTGTGACCCAGAAATCTCACTCCTGGGCATATACCCAGAGAAAACAATAATTCAAAAAAACACATGCACCCCAATGTTCATTGCAGTACTGTTTACAACAGCCAGGTCATGGAAGCAACCTAAATGCCCATTGACTGACGAGTGGATAAAGATGTGGTACATATTTACAATGGAATATTACTCAGCCATATAAAGGAACAAAAGTGGGTCATTTGTAGTGACATGGATGGACTTAGAGAGTGTCATACAGAGTGAAGTAAGTCAAAGAAAAAACAAATACCGTATATTAACACATATATGTGGAATCTAGAAAAATGGTACAGACGACCAGGTTTGCAAGGCAGAAATAGAGACACAGATGTAGAGAAGACACGTATGGACACCAAGAGGGGAAAGCCAAGGGTGATGGGGGTGTTGGTGGTGAGATGAATTTGGGGATTGGGATTGACATATATATATATACTAATATGTATAAAATAGGTAACTAATAAGAACCTGCTATATAAAAAATAAAATAAAATAAAAATTGAAAAAATAGTATATGTGCTATATATTGAGGAAGTAGCAATGGTAGCAACAGGTGTGGGGCAGAAGTTGGAAACATTGCTAAGTTCATTTATTCACCAAGTTTTGATTGAGTATTAGGAGCAAGGTGTCTTAGGTGCTGGAGTTATAAAAATAAGTAAGCAGTTTTCCTTGTCCTCAGTGGGCCTACTGTCAGACAAATAAATAGTTATTTCACCATGTGCTATGGGATAATCCGCAGAGCAAGATCTTCACAAGGCAGTGGGGTCAGCGATGGCATCCAGAGAATGTGGGTAGATGGGTGTTAGATAACAGAAAGAAAGCCTATTCTGCTGTCCCAGAAAGGAAGGCCAGTAGGACAAGTTTGCATGTAATAATATTTGTAGGTTTGATAGCAGTAAGTGGTGGTGTTCCTGGGTGATGGCTCTGGCTTTGAATGCACAGGAATAAAATTGCAGGGAGTAAAGTTTTATTTCCATACTAGCAATAACAAATAATGTGTAAAAAATAGAGCAACCTCTTGTTGTTTAGGACCAACGAATGCTTACATTGGTTAAGTATGAATTTATACTCTGCTGATTTGGATCATAGGTATTCAATAAGTGCTTTGTGAATGAATGAATGAGTGAATGCACAGTATTAAGAGTTTGTTAATTAATGAACAAACCAAACCTTTTCACTCAGATGCCCCCTGACTAGCTGGGCATTATATAGTTCATTCTTTTTCTCTCTTTTCTTTCCCATCTTGGTTTTAAATTGTATTTACCAGTTGCTCCAAACCAGATCTTATGCTAGCATATTTAGTAATTAATTCAGGGTGGCATGTAGGGAGATATTAGTTACTATCCTTTCTAGATGACATATGCAATGAAACATCTGCTTTAGGCTAATAAAACTCTAACCCAAAGAAGGATTTCCGAGGAGATCTTTGACCTTGGCTGGGGTTGGGTGTGTATTCCTCAGATACCTTCCATGTTCTCATCAGTCTCTGCATTTGTGTGTGCCTGCCAGGGATGTTCATAGTTAAATCTATTTGGGCCTAAAACAAATCCTAATGGAAATTGGATTTAATGGAAATTGAATAAACCAAATTTTGGAAGGTGGCCTGAACTACATAACAGTATGGAAACTGAAATTCTTGGAATGTTAAGTGTACCAGTGTAAGATTAAAATATTATGTGGCGACTGTAACTTGTCAAGCCAGAGCAGCACTAGTAAATGTTCTCAAAATAAATATATTTAAAAGGTACAGATGATTCATTAAAATTACTATTTTAAATTTAGGTTATATAACTTTTTAAGGCATATTTTGGTTGGAGAATTTCTTTTATATGGGCTGACAAAGCTCAGTGAACTTGGAGAGAAAATAAATTATACTATTGTTACTTGAAGTACATGCTAATATTTTGCAAGAAGCACACTTTTATTGTTGTTTTTAATCATCTCATTAAGACATAATGATCTTTTTCCAGCTGAGGTGTCTAATTACTGCCACATCCAATAGTCTGTTACTTGGTGAGAATAAAGTAAATACCCACCATGGACATATCTTGACTATATTCTCATTGCATAGAAATGGAGTAGACACAGAGTAATTGTTAATTACATTTGTGGAGCATTGCCTATAATCTTTACTGAGCTTATTTACTTTTCTTTTTGTACAAACAAGAGCAAAACTATCTGAAACATCTATGTGGCTCTTGTTTTTGATAGGTATCTCTTAGTTTTTTGAATACAGGCTTGAGATTTCATCACAGTTCACAAACGTAAAATAGATGAATTGTCTTTGTAGATTCAAAACTTGATATTCAAAGCTCAGACACATGTCTTCTTCTCCCAGTAAAGTTTAGTGTCTAACCTTCCCTCATGAGCATTCATTTGATGTAGACAAGATTTCCTCTTCTGCTATTAATCCAGAGGTCATCCTTAAAAATATTCTTATGTTTAAAAATTTATGTACATATTTGGCATTTATGTATTTGATGTGTAAGTACAAATTTAAAGGCATAATTTAAATATATTCATAGTTCTACATATTTAAAAAGTTTTTGCACACATATATTAAAGTATATATAAATTAACATATTTGATATAAACCATTTTACAAGGGCCATTAAAATATTTTTAAAAGAGAAACTAAAATGGTTTGTAAAGCATAAAATGTGGCCCTTGGCCTGATTTTGCACTTAGGGGCTATGACAGCAAGCTTCCTCCATCAGGAATTGCAGTCACTATTTCACTTTTGTCATCACAATAACACTCGTTTAGGATTTCTCAATATACTTGGAAATAAACGCAAGAGCTATTTCTGTGTCGATCCTGGTCAGTCTTCTTTCCACCTTCCTGAGTGATATGTTTCCATGACTTACCACTTTCATCCATGCCATCGCCACCATCATCTCACTAGTCTCCATTAAGGTAAGAGACATTCAGGTGACTCACTCTGAAATTGTCAGGCCATTTAATTACAAAATTCAGATATATCTTACATGTTTAGGGGGTGTTAACTGTGATTAGAATGTTAGTATAGGAGAAGATGAAGAAGTAGTATTGCCAGGATCTTTTGGCACCCACATATACTATAGATATATGTTGAAATGCAGAAAGTATTTTACCTAATATACAACATGAATTTTTGAATAAATTGTATTTTTAATTTTTACTATTCCTGCCACTGCTGAA
>NW_006797028.1:337151-346489 GCF_000442215.2 Lipotes vexillifer | reverse complement strand
TGCTGAACCCAAGGGCATCGTTCTCTTTTTTCATATTATCTGTATTCTTCCCTGAGCCTTCTTAATAATTACTATCTGTTCTCTTAAGATCTTGGCCTTTCTGCTCGTGACTCTTCAACAGAACATGCTAAATAATGCACAGTGATTTTTTTTCTCAGATAATGACTGTAATAGTTAGCTGGCATTTTTAGTTCTGTCACATCTAGCATTTCTTTAATCAAATCCCTCATACTTGGTCATCTTACATTTTGACCTCTAAGGCATTTTCTCCAGCTATCCTTGTGTACAATTACACATCTCAGGAAGGATGACATTTTTTCCTTTTTTTCGTAGAGGAGTTCTCTTTATGTATATTTAAAAGCTCAAGCATTGTAATTGCTGGTGAAGAGATAGAAGCAGTTGTTGCAGGAATCAGTTACTATCAAGATTCAGTGATAATCTTCAATAAACAGCCACAAGAGTTTTGCAGGGCTGTTTATACTTGACAGGCCATTTTACTGATAAACTTCTGCACCTGTGCCTGGCTGTGAGGAGACACAGTGAGTCTGAAACATAGCAAAGGCGATTTTCCAGAATTATTATAAAAAATCTAGTTTATCAACAAGATAATTCAAACTGAATGTAATACAAGATTGAAATCGATATCATCGAGTCATTCAAATTCCCTTAAATTAATAATTGAGTCTTAACCTCTCTTCCCTGAAAGGCAGATTTACTTTATTTGGTTGGATAAATCTACAGTTATTTATTCTTTTTCTCTCTTTCTCAGTATCTCTCAATATCTCTCTTTTAATTTAATGCCAATGCTTTTAAGTGCAAGAAATGTCTGGTCATCATGGTTGGACCTTGACTTTGGAGACTGATATTCCTGAGCTTTACTCCTAACCCTACAAAATGTCAGATCTTAGGTGAGCTAGTTTATATTTCCAAATGGCATTTTCTTAGTCTATAAAATGGAAATAATAGTAATAGTGCCTCCCTCATAGGCTGGATGCCAGGATTAAATGATAGGTCCTCTTAGTATTCATCTTAGCCTCTTTAACCTTTATTTCGATAGTAACAAACTTTCAGGGTTAGAAGGAACCTTAAACATTTTACTTTCAGAGGATTATAGGTCAGTGGGGAGAGACTATATGCAAACCTACAATTTAATTATCCAGTGGTATAAAAGCGTCCAAGCAGCCTAGACGCTGGCCTACCTAGCGCCAGGAACAGGTGCAGGTGATCTTTGTATCTCCAAGAGTTCCCTTCCCCCACCCTTCCCAGTTAGCACCATGAAGCTCACACTAATGTTCCTGCAAGAGCTTACACTAATGATCCATATTCTTCCGTTTAGGGAGCATTTAGAAACACTGGCGCCTTGAGCCAAACTGAGCATCATCACCTGAGGGGAGGAATCCGGGGCTGTGCCGTGCGTCTCTGCCTCTGGGATTCCCATGCCCTAGGAAGCTGCTCTCCCCATTGTCAACACATCTAAACCTGCATCTGGCTTGGTCCTTCCAGGAGAGGAACTTTGGCAGACATTCTATCCTAGGAGGCCTCTAAATAGCACAATGGTCTTCTTTTAACTGAGTTAAAATTTGTTTTCCTGTGACTTCCAAACTCTGGTCCTGGTTCTACTCTGGAGGCCAAACAGAATAATTTGTGTCCTCTATATACATTTTTTCAAATATTTGAACATTTTCAATCTTGTCTTCCTTTTTTCTGCACGTTTATGTACATTAATTTGTTCATTTGTACAACAAACATTTACTCTGCACCTACTGTGTACTAGGTGTTGGTGACAAAACTAAGGTGCAGTCAGTCCCTGACCTTGGGGAACTTTGCCTCAATGGGACATATTCCTCATGTGACATGACTTTAACACTCCGTCATTAACCTGGCTGTATTTCTCTAAAAACTTTCAGTTCATGTGTCCTTCTTGAAATGCAGCACCCTAGAACCTGAGGTGTGCTGTGATAGCACAGGGCAGATTGCCCATTTATTCTGCGTTTTATACAGTCACTACACACCTAAGATAATATTTACTCTTTTGATGGTCATACACTGGATTTATGTGAAAGCTGTTGTCAGTTAATACCTAATCTCCTTACTTCCCAGACTTGTAAAATTGTTTTTTGAAACTCAAGCACAGTTATTTCTATTAAATTTCATCTTGATAATATCAGCACATTGTACCAAACTCTGAATTTTGTATTCTTATTCTTTCATCCAAATATTTGAAAAGCAATAACATGCTTTGATTTGTCATTGATACACATTGAAGAGAACAGGACTATGCACACCCTGTAGCAAAAGCAGAGCCTTTGCTTAGTATTTCTTTATTAATCCTATATACAGTACTGTGGTCTTGAAATAATATTTATTTACTTAAGCAATCTTATAGTGCTTTTGCCGATACATATTATAAAAGGATTTACCACCTTATTTCTCCAAATGAGGCCTACTTTTTACAATAAGTTTTTTGATTTATTAAAAAAATCTGTTTCTTAGCGGAATACAAAGTTAATTATGGTTATACTCTATACTAACTTTACATCTACCCTTTGTAAATATAGTATGCATATGGTATTATTAAAACTTTATTCTAATTGCATACTTTTCTCATTGAACCTATGTACATATCATGATTTATTTAGTATAAAATCTTGAATGAATTAAGCATTCCTATTACTGAGATGTAAATTGCACAGATTTTAGTATAGTCCTTGTTCTTTTGGAAATAAAAATGCTAAGATGTAATATTGCTGGTCTGGATAGTAATATAATCCATTATGAAAATTTACTGTTATTTTGCTGCTACTGGTCATGTCCTTATTGTAAATGGAGAGAAAGCTTTTTTGAGGGCAAATACCTTAGGATACTTTTCACTTTGCAAACCCATCTTACTCTGTTGCTATGGTTACTGTTATACCGCAGCATCCTTCATTCAGGTATAAATTGTTTTATAGCTTAAAGTTACTTGTTAATATTCTAAAATCTGTGAACCTGCTGAGGGATTATAGCAGGACACGATTGCTTCCATGTTTGAAATAGTGATGTCTAAACAGCGTAGTTGCACACTCATAACGTTATTAGTGAGCAAGAGTGCTAGAGCTATTTTTTTTTTTTTTTTTTTACAAATGGAATCCTGCATATGAGAGAACCGTGGTTCATCATGGTTAAGAGCCTGGATTCTGGAGCAAGTTGCCTGGGTTTATATCCTGCCTCTGCCACTAACCATGTCTGTGACCGTGGGTGACTTACATAACCTCTCTTTGTCTCAGTTGTGTGGTGATTAAAGGGGAATAACAATAGGGCCTACCACACAGGATTGGTGTGAGGAATAAATAGGTTAATGTTTGCAAAGCATTTATTTTATTTTATTTTTCCTCTATTATTATTATTATTATTTCACAGGCTAGTTCTTCAAGTCTTCAGGGGACTAGTGTAAGGCAAAGCAAGGGACAAGTGGAGTATCAGAAACATTTGTGGTCTGGGGACCACAGGACCGTGGCTTAAATTGGCTATTCTGGCCCTTTTCGAAATTCATGACCCTGTGAAATCAAACTCTAGAAGTTTGATCCTAACTAAAATTTGATGAAACTAAAGGAGTTTAATTAGATTAGCTTACATTTCTTCCTAGCTTTTACTTTTTCTCTGAGATGGTGGGTGCAGAGCTAGTGTCTGTTCCCAGCATGAAGTGCTTCAAGGCTTCCACTTTCTCACCCATGCTGCATCTTCTCCACAGTATCATCATTGCTCCAGTTATATCAGGGAGAAAGCCTCACTGTGAGGGAGGCAAGGCCATTGTTCACCCACTCCCCAGAAACCCTGGAGACCACCTTCGCTGTGCAACTGACCTACACCCTGCTGACCTTCATTCCTGAAGAGCTGGATTCTTCCTCTTCCTGATCACCCATCCATGCTTTAAATCACTTTGCCACTCAGACTTCTGCTGCATAGCCAGCAGAGTCTCCTATATTCCCAGCTTGTCCTTCTAGTCTTAACTCAGTCCTGGTGCTCCTCTGAGGTCCTTCATTCCCTGGGAGCCTTGTCGAAACACGAATATTAACACTACCAGAAAACTCACCCTAGTGCCAGGACTTGGGATTGGTGACTGTTTTTAGTCCAAATTTCTGTTTTTCTGTGCTCTAGATCCATGTGTCTATTTGCCTTTGTGACTTTCTACACTTATATGTCTCAAAGGCACGTCACACCCCACGTGTCTAAAATTAAATTCAGGACTCTCTCCCACCCTTCCACTTCAAGTAGGGTTCTCTTCCAGCATTTCTGTTTCAGATGGCTATACTGTTCAACCATTTACCTGGGAATCTGCCTTGCAACTTTTCTCTTGCCTCAGTATCTGTTATCAAATCTTGTCAATTTTACCTTTCATCTCTGGGTCTCCATTTTACACATAACAGTCCCTAGTCCAGTCAACCATCTTTTCTTGACTGACCTACTTCAGTGAGAGGCCCTGGATGATAACACTGATTAATCTACCAGCTGGTTTATCCACATCCATTCTGATTCTTCTCCAAACATTCTGTTCATTGTCATCTAATTGATCTCTCTAAATCAGATCTAATCTTGAATAAGAGGTTTTGCTGGATGGCCTTGGAATCTAAGATTCACAATAAACTTTGAATCTGTACATTTGAACTCAGTGGCATTTCAGTTGCATAAAATTTTTGTCACTGCATGTAATCATATTTTATGAGACAATACATTTTAGAGTCTAAATTATTGGCTTAAATATGAATGCTTAAAATAGAAGCCTTTGGCAGGTCTTGGTTGATCTTTATTTCCGGCTTAAGAAACTTGAAGTGTCTATACTAGACATTGAAAAATGTTTGTACAAGGCAGTGTGATATGAATATATCATTTTGACACTCTGTTTTCTTTCTAGATGTTTATTTGCTGTTTGAGTATAATAAATCATTGCTCTAGTACTCCACATGTATCTGTATATAAGTATATGGATAAATAGTTCTTGCCCAAAATGCCGTTTTTCTTACCCTATTTTTTAAAGGTACCTTCTGGCTATGATAATTTATTTTTAATTAGTTATATCAACCTGTTGTAAAACAATTATATAGTTTACTTCACTATCTGGACTTTTTAGTAAGAATGTTTTGAATTACTAAGCTAAGTTTGAGTTTTAAATTTATTTAATTATACCAGGGGATTGAAAGCCTAGGTTTTCTGGTCCTATAAAACCTCATTGATGTTGACAAAATTCCATTGCTATTGAATTATATGGCTAACACAACATGTAGGTCAGTAAAGTTGTCAGTAATCTTAGCCAGCTCTCCCTTGGGTTTTGGTGTAAAATACTTCTTAGCGGGGGAGATGTGGGAGACCAAAAATCTATCAAGAAGTAGGGTGGAAGTAGGTTAGCTAATCTTTTCTATTCCTATTGGCCCTGTTGCCATTTAGTCTATATTTTTGGCTTCATTTTTAGAGTTAGAAAGTTTAGCTGAAAAAATAAATGACATGTACCTGGTGTATCATAAACATATTAAGCTGAAAGTGAAGGACTCTGTATCACCTATGAAAAGGATACTGAAAAGATCACTTTTGGCTGGTAATATATACTTTATGATTATGTATCTATGGATGAAAAGTCAGGGTACTGAATTCATGTAGAATGAGGTGAAATGTTGCCTAGATGAACTGAACATGCATTTGAAAGAGAGGACATATTTCCTAAGCAGTTGCACTTTTGCCACAGGCTGATAAATAGTGGGGTTTGGAATTGATTTCACCATTGATCTGAAAGATAATCCTTTTTGTGACAATCTTGTCCTGGGGTTTTTACTGTCAGAGGTGAAAATTAATAGCAGAGTCTAAGTAAAAAAGGAGACGGGAGAGGAATTAAGCCTATGGGGAAAGTGCTGTTATTTGTCTGTCACACAAGAGCTCTTACACCAGAGACTTTGCATATGGGGGTGAGAGGAGGGGATAGAACATGAACCCCAAGAAGATTTTATTCCATTAATTGCCAGAACTATGCTCCAACATTTACTAATCAATTATATGTACTATTATACATGTGGAGATAAGAAAATATAGGGTGGATGGTAATTTGACAGGCTCTTCAAGGGTGTATACT
The DNA here is from genome assembly GCF_000442215.2 of Lipotes vexillifer. NCBI lineage: Eukaryota > Metazoa > Chordata > Mammalia > Artiodactyla > Lipotidae > Lipotes > Lipotes vexillifer. Next base: position 340,392 of record NW_006797028.1, on the reverse strand, counting down.
GCTTTTCCAATCAATATTTTGTACTTCATGCTAGCTTGGCCAGGGGAGGCAAGCTGAAAGTGGGGGAAGCTATGGGAAAGCAGGGTATTTGACTTGGATGGGTTTTATTCCGTTCAGGCCATGAAACGAATAAGGATTAACACAAGTGCCTCCGGGAACCCACAGGGAGATCATGCTGGGGTGCAGTTAAAACAGTGCTGGATGATTCTTTCTGAGGTGGAAATGAAGAAAGGTTTTGCGTTCTCATGCCCAGATTTATTAAAGCAGGTACTCCCTCTGTTCAAGGAGTGGTACCGAAGTTTTCCTGTTAAAAGAGGAAAGGTTACTCTAGTCAGACAGGCATGGTTGCTCCAGGCTCAGGGTTTGTCCTCTGGTCATGTTAACACCTGTCTTCGGGTCAGATGGGGATGGAGGGAGGTGTGGATTCATTAGTGACGCTGCTGCACAGTGTGTGTTTTCACAGTGTGAACCAAGGTATTTGCTTGGTTTTATTTCCTTATCAAGTAACTATATGTCCAGGGCAGAAAATAAATCATACTGTTTTTGGTGACACCTACATTATTCCATGTAGATCCTGAAGCTGTGGTATTTGGAAACAGGCTGATGATGTGTAAATAGGCAGATGACGATCAGTCCTTTAAAGTTTCAAAGGATGTCTCCATTGGGGCAAAATGATTATGGATGGATCCCACCATAAATCAGCATATTACTCAACTATAAAAACCCCAAAGGAGCTGAAACATGAACAATGAACCAAATAATCATCACAGAGCAGAATCTTGCGTAGTTGCCAGAAGATGTATTCCTGAAACAACTATTCATAAAATGTGTTTAATGAATACATGGATAAATATGTCAGCTGTGAAACTTTTAAACAAATATTTGCTATTATTGGAACCTCATCTTCTTTCTCTTATCATGCTTTTTTTTTTACATCAGTAAAACAATTTCTTTCTAGCAGTTCACTAGATCTAAATTAGAATGTGGGTCAAAAATCACTAATTTTGATTATTCCTACAAAAGGAATTAGCACTTATTCAGTTCATACTTGCTATATAATTGTCAAAATTGTTATCATTCATAGCAGCAATATTTTAAATTGCTGCTAAATTAGCTTAACTGAATTTTAACTTAAATCCTCAATGTACTAAGTTCCTCACAGTAAACCCCTCATTCCCATCTTCCTGATTGTGAAAAAAGAGCTACTATTTAGGTGATATTTAGTATTAAGATTTTAGAATACATAGAAAAGATAAACAGGAATCCAATAAAATGTTCCATTTAAGTCATTTGTGTCCTTACAATGATACTTTTTAAATTGCATCATTCTACATGTATATTTCCAGCTCTGTTTACCTCTCTGTGTCCCTTGCCATTTGTAATGATTTCCTAAGAAGCATTTGGATCTGGATGCTTCATCTCAGGCTGGTTTACTTTTTAGCACACAGCCTGACTTAGGGGCCTCATCCTTTAGAATCTAGCCTGTGCTCAATTCAAAGTGCCCTTAGAAACAGATGACTGCTTCTAAGATATCATATCTGGTGACTTTGGAACTAGTATAGCTCCTGAGTTGAGAGGCTAGTTTTTGTGACCTATTCCTGCATGGCTGGAATGATCATCAGGCTCTTGTGTGTCCCAAAGGTGTACTCCCAAGCATGTTGCTCCTGTGTGTGCATGTGGATCACAGGGTTGGTTTTTTTTTTTTTTTTTTTGGTATGTGGGCCTCTCACTGCTGTGGCCTCTCCCATTGCAGAGCACAGGCTCCGGACGCGCAGGCTCAGCGCCCATGGCTCACGGGCCCAGCCGCTCCGCGGCATGTGGGATCTTCCCGGACCGGGGCACGAACCTGCGTCCCGTGCATCAGCAGGCAGACTCCCAACCACTGCACCACCAGGGAAGCCCCACAGGGTTGTTCTTGATCACTGATTCACTCATAGCAAAAAGTTCTCAAGATCAATGATTAAAGCTTGATCAGTCTGCAGCTTATGTCAGTGTTTCTTACCGCTCTCATTGCGGCTTCCGTTGTTTCCGTTAGTCTTCATTGAGACTGAAGCCAGGGATTTGTTTGCAGTGTGTGCTTCAGTGCAATTGGTTTAGGTTGTAATACCGTTCAAGACTGGTGGACAGACGGTTCAGATGGAAAGTGGCAAGAAAGCCTGAAAGATCAATGGAGGCTTGAAATGTATTGTACTAGCCACTTTTTTCTACCTTACTGATTCACTTTCCTAATAAAAAAAGAAAGGTGGCTAACTTTACAGATAGATTAAAGTTGATTTAAAGTTGGAATTAAGATCATTACTTTCACTTTTCATTTAGTAGATTGATCAGCAGTTATTTTAAAATTTTATGCCAGATCTTTTCTTTTGGAAAAATAATCTGAATGACAATTATATAGTTTCAGAAGGTTAATATTGTTCCTAAAATATATTACTATTAGACATGAGCAATGAAGAGCTCTTTTTCTCTCTATAGGTAGGAAATTTTCCATAATGAGCATTTATTACTTTGCTAATGAAAAAAATGCACAAATTGTATTTTAAAGTAAAAGAGAAGATAATTATGCTAAAATAAAACCATCTGGGATTTTTGGAGAGGCCTGCCCTCCCTTCCCCACCCACACTGTTATGTGAAAACTTTATCAAGGCAGAATGTAACTAATACATTTATTTGGTATTTCATTCACAAATTCTTTAATCCCTAATGAGTTGTTATTCCTTATAATTAAAATCTCCCTAAGTAGGTCCAATTTAGAAAGTATTTCTTTAAGGCCTACTATGTGGAAAATACTGTGCTAGATACTGTTGGAGATACGAAGTTAAATTACAGTATTACTGTGGCAAAGACAAAAACATAAAACAATAAAATAACCAATGTGTTAACAGGTGTTCATAACAACCAGACATGTTTTAATAGAAGAAAATAAAAAGGGTAACAAGATCAGATTCCTAGTAATGATTGAAAGTACTAAATACAAATGCAAATGCCAATAATAACCCCAAGTTTATGTTTACTTTTAGTACACATCCTTGCTATTATAGGAGGTGGGGGGGAAAACAGAGCTACACTTGTTATTCAGTTGCACCATAAAAACAGCTGCTTTGAGTGCAAATAATTCCAAACGCAGAAAAAAATGTTTACATTATGCTAAATTTTAAAATACAAGACAAAAATGTACTTACCTTATTATTACAGCTGTTTAAATGCAGAACTGCTGTACCTCCTTCCCTTAAAAAGCAGGAAT
>NW_006797028.1:336427-337068 GCF_000442215.2 Lipotes vexillifer | reverse complement strand
AATGAGGAAGAAGACTGGGAGGAAAGAAAACAAAATGTTAACAAGTCTTTGTTTTTGGATAGTAGAGGCTATAGATTTTTAAAAATTTTTCTCTTTTTTTTGTATTTTCATATTCTTCCATAGTGAATATTTATTACTTTACTAAAGGGAAAAATACAGATAAACCCTTTTGAAGAAGAAGCAGAAAAAGATAATTGCTCTGAAATGAACCCAGCGATTAGGGAAAGGCCCAAAGAAGTCAGCTGTGCCCCCTGACAGAGTATCTTGTGAGAAGCCTGACCTCTGGGCTGTAACCCAGAAGTGGAGATGCAGGCCACACCTTTGAAAAGCTCACACTTCAGTCATCCATCTAAATCAAGGGAAAGAACCCACACAATCAAGATATAAGTTATTTACATTGAAGGAATGGAGAAGAAGGCAAGAAAGTATAGTGGTGGTGTTTTTTTAACTCTACATAGCTATGCCCTTGTATGAAATATCTCCATAAAGGCAAGAGCACTAAGGGTATACTGTTGGTGCTGCCTTCTGGCTTACGAGACTGTATAGAGAACACTAACACCTATAATAATATGTAGCTTGCCAGTCATACATTTTGACAAAATCCCAGCTGGGGCATAACAGGATCAGAGTGGTGAGCCAGA
>NW_006797028.1:315769-336417 GCF_000442215.2 Lipotes vexillifer | reverse complement strand
TTCATGTGGGGAAAGAGAGGCAGACAGTGGAGGACAGTCATTGCAATAATAGCTACAACTGACTGAGCACCCACCACGTGCAGAGGGCCACTCCAGGTCCTTTATTTATGGTACCATGTTAATGGGAATGAAAACTGAGCTCTGCTCCAATAAAGCAGAGGGAGATGGAGCGTAAGGGTCTAGTCTAGTGCCCACCTGCCTGGAGAATGTCATGAAATTCCCATTTTCCCGGAAAACTCAGTTGTTTTTAACAATACCAGTTTGATATTGCCTGCTATTTTTATGTTCTTAACGTGAGGAACATTACCTTCCAATCATCCTAGGCTTACTAAGGAAATTTCCATCCCTTCACCTTCGGATTGTCTTATTCACTTTCCAAGTCAAGAATATCACTTAGCCTTTTTGTCAGCAAAACTCATTTAGCTCAGATAAATTCATCTTGCTACATAATTTTTTCCAGAGGCAGTAATGAAAAGTTTCTATTTATTTGTGGTATTGAGAGCACAAGTTATAAGAGAGATGTTTAATCTCCTTGAAACATAGATAATTACAATTTTCCTCCCTTTTTTTCTACATGATAATTCAAGTTAGTAAGGGTTTCATTTTGCTCAAGATTGCTCTTTCTGTGCTTCTCTATAAGACAAGTCCTTTTGTAATTGTCACAGAGGTTTATTTTGAAATCCTTAAAGATAAGTCATTGTAACCTGATTGATAATCATTATGCTTACTTTTAATTACATATTATGCATCTGTAGTAATTATCAGATTATTCTTTGCATGAAAATAGTATAATGTAATATTTACTCTGACTGTCATTGGTATATTACTGTTTTCTGTAATGGGGAAGGGCTGCCATTTGTTCTTGAGACCATGCTTCCATTTTTGGCAGTTGCCACTGGATCAAGAAGCAATGCTAGTCTTTATGCCAGCAACAAGTGTAACCTCAGAGTTTAATGGACACTACACTATGCTTACTTTATGTTTCTATTAAAATGTACCTCTTAAAAAATATGTACCTCTTTACTAAAATAGCAAATTAATAAATCACATCCTTCCTGTACTTGGATATTGCTGCTTTAGTGCATATATCACTCTGCATGAGTTACCTTTTCTATGACTGTTAGATCACTGGAGCATTGATATCAGGGATCGTGTCTGTACCACTAGGGCTTACCACAGTGCCTATCCCATGTATATAAGGCACTCAGCAAATGCTTATTGAACTGAACTTAACTCTATAAGTAATCAAGAACCATTCCTTTCATTGCAAGCTTTAATATTTCAGGTATCTTTTGCCATATTCTTTCTTTCTCTCTCTCTTGCTCTTTCTCTTTTTCTCCTTCAAAGACATTCACTTTTACAGAGCTTCTCTCCCTGTTTCAGGGAAAAAAAGCCATCCATTTACTTGATTAAAAGTCCTGTTTGCTTCTTGATATTAGATTCAATATGCAGAAGCTATAAAATTAAAGCTCAGCTTCTAGCCCCTCATGGTGATTTCCAGTCCTGATAGCTGTGACTTTTCCCCCCTTTAACTCATAATCGTGTCGGAAAGGATTACACAGTGTGTCTTTCTCTTCTGAGACTCCCAGGACACTCATTTTACCAACCAGAATTGGTAATAGGTGATTATGGTACTCAGTAGTCAGTAGTGTTTGTAGATTTAGCATTTTAGAAAACCAGTATTCTCCATCATATATATCTTTCCCCCTCCGTGAACATCTAAGAACAGATTTCTTACAGTCATAACAGAACATTATAGTGATTTCTTAGGGATCGCATTACTAGGTATAGGGAAATTTCTTTTTGAAATAGAAACGTCTTTTATCATGCCAGCTGTTGGAAAGCAATGACTTCTGAGATACTGATATCAGGATATTATAAAATCTGATATCAGGATATTATAAAATTATAAAATCTGAGTTGCTTATAAGGCTTTTATCACCAAAGTGATACTTTTCATTATTATGACATCCCCCCAAATTCACATCTTTATAAATTTGTTTACTGAACTTTTATATGACTTTCCCCCTTGTCACCCGGTGGATAAAGAGTCAGGCGTTATACCTTGGTATGAGTCTTGGCTTCTCCATTTGGTACTGACATGACATTGGGTTAGTTAACCTCTCTAAATCCAGCGTCTGCCTCTAGTATTGATATTAATATTGAGATAAGTTTGATGTGATAGTTAAATAGCAAAGCTTATGAAATGCTCAGTGTACGTCCCCTGGAATGAGGCTACAAATATAATTGCTGGGAACATTTACTGGGAAACATTTACTGGGAATTTATTGTTACATCTTATTATTATTCATATTTGCACAATTAAAGAATAGCTAATAGAAAATAAGAGAAGAATGGAATTCTAGTAGGTTCGAAAAATAATTTTGTGTACACCAATGCCTGCACACTTCCTGATTTGGGGGAGACTTTGAGTAAATATTGCTGGAATAAATGAATGGAGTCAGAGAATTTTCAGTGTGAAGAGCACAGAAGCATTAGATAGAGCCACCTGGTGATGGGAGAAATGTGATTCATAAGGGAAATGAATTCATTTGGTGGAGGATAAGGTCAAACAGTTACAGAAGTTTTAGATGTACTAACATATTTATTGTTTAGCTGTGCTAATATATTCATTGTGATTGGATATTAATTTTAAGTTAAAAGTGGCTGGGCTAAACCACTTTGGGCTAAACTTGGGCTAAAAGTGGTTGTATAATTATTATCTGATAAAGTACTATTTCTAGTACAGATTATGCAAGTTATTTATTGTGTGAGTCTTGAAAAGTTAAACAACTTACAAAATATTCTCGCAATACTTTTATACAAATGCCCCAGATTTGTCCTATGGCTGGCTTTCTTAATCAATTAGTGAATCGGAATATAATGACATTCAAATGTAAATTAATTACATTTTTTTAACTTGTGATTCACTTTCTGATTCATAGATCCAGAAGAAAATGGTGTTATTCTAAATATTTTTGCCTGGTGAAATTTTCACAAACACTGTTACTTATCAGTAACAACTAGGTTTAAACTCTTTTAGGGGCAGGGCAGGAATCGATGTAGTGATAACCTTAGCAACTGACTTTATTTACTAATTAACGGAGGCACTTATTTAATGGTGTATCAGATAATATTTTGCACATGGTATTCCATGTTCTCTGTCCAGACAGGCGTAAGTGCAGTCAGATTTAGCCACAAAACGCCACTAAAACTTCAAGTGAGATTTCTAAAGATTTCAGAATATTGGTGGTGGATTATATGCTTGCATGGCTTTTCTGAGGTTTGCTTTATTTTTATTTTTTAAAACTTTCTTTGCTTTATAGGATAACTTGCTTAATTGGTATCTCTTTCCATTTGAATGGTGGAAACCCTTCATTGTGTTCACAAAGAGTTTATGGGTCTTGCTACTTGTGGAGAGGGATAACTCTTTAGAATGGCTGCCCTCTGGGAGAGGGAAAGCATAAACAGAAAAATTCTGAGTGATAGAGTGTTACTAAATCAACACATCAATCTAAGGAATAACTGTTGGCTTTGTCAGTGAGAAACAATTATGCAGTTTAAGGAAAACCTTCAGGAATCTACTTGTTCTCTCACTGCCAGTCAGCTCTTTTGGGTATTAAAATAGTATATTCTTTCACAGGTGGGGTTTTTATTTGTTTACTTATTTATTTATTTGTGTGTGTGTGTGTGGAAGGAAAAGGGACTCTAGCATCTAGGAAGCAATAATCCACAAAGAATTCCTGACAGTTTTGTTGTATGATATCTATCCTTGCTGGTTATCTCAAAAGCTGACTAAACCCTGAAGCTCTATCTAGGTTTTGCCACACAGAATGATCATATTTTCATAGATACTATCTTTGCATTTAGCTAGATTATATAGCAGAATGGCAATTTAAAGGATTATTATTCTTGCTGTTGAGTTTAATATTGTTTGGAGACATGTAAGGTACCATTTATAAAACAACCAATAATTTATTTGAGACCCACCATGCAGTAAGTCTTACGTGGGATTCAAAAGTTTAAGATAAACATAAACCACATAACCATTAGGTTGGCCTCTGTTTATTAAAATGCAAGGAGAAGTGAATTTAAGAGCTTGTGACTCTGCTTTTAAGAGGAATAAAGCACTGCAGACATTGTCATGCAAATTTGAACTTGAACTTGGTCCTAGAAATGGATTTCTATTTATAACATCTTTTCTTTCAGGGACACTTGGGCTATCTATATGACAGATTAACCATGTGGGGGAAAAAAAATACAGGGGCCATAATCAGGATATGTTATCCTCAGGATTCTTAATTTCTGAAGCTAGAGTATTAACCAGATGATACAGAAAATGTATTCAGATTTGATGTGTTTGAAGTCATATAGACATGTGTTTTATTACAATATATTTTGCTTTCCATTTAAAAGTATTTAAGGCTAATTCTTACACATTTTAAGATCTATAGAGGATTTAAAACTTTGTAGAAGGACAAGACTTCCTCCTACAAGCCCTGTTTTATATACATAATCTTGTAGTTCTGTGCTTCAGTGCTCTTCTCACAGATTGATATGTAATATATGAACTAATAATGTCATCAAAGAGATTTATATGTTTATTTATGTTTTATAGGTAAGAGAATTAACCACAAGGAATTTAAGTGACTTGACTATAGTGGTTGAACTCTGTGTTTAGAAATAAATGATTCAATAAATGATTCAAATTTTTATCTAAGTCTGTTTAAATATTTTGCTTTTACATTCAAAACCATTATAAGTGAGGTCTGCTTAGCTCTGAGAAGACAAGATTTTCCTTCCTTTGGGTTTTTATGGCCAACTTTTGCATCACAAATTTGGCCAACCCTATCATAACAGTATTCCAAAAGTAAATTGAATAAAAATGTGTAGATAGTTCACTTAAACTCATTTTCTTTACTTTACCCGTATGTTAGTTGGAAAAACCTCTTAAAATAAGAGTTTAATAATTATCTTTGTATATAAAGATCTATAAATTGTTATGTAAGAAGTTCCTCAGCAAAACTGAAAATTGGCTTCCTTTTTTTGGTCTGGTCCATGATGCTGATGAGTTAGGAATTTAATATCCATTTCTACTTTTTTATTAATTACCATAAAACTGCCTTGAATATTTTACTCTTCATTCTAAGTTAAATAATCTTTCAAAATCTCTCCTCAAAAGTAAATCACTTATAAATGAATCTAACCATCTCTTTTGCCCTCTCCTTAACCTCTTATATCTCAGATGCTTGGTATTCTTTTGGGGAAAGGAAATCAAATTTATATTAGTCTCAGCCCTCTTTTTAATACATTTCATCTTCTTATTAGCCTTTGTGACAGCATCTTAACTTAGTGGTGACACCTTCATTGAACCTGTGGTGGCACCTTAACTTAGTGGTGACACCTTCATTGAACCTGTGGTGGCACTTTTGGCTCTTTCTAGGAAGAGCTGTTTCTGGCATTGACTTCATCCTTGTACCCAAGGAACATGGAATATTAATGCATTCTCAGTTCAGCAAGTATGCTTAGCATTCTGCTGTATTTTTATTACATATGAATGAGTAATAGGTGTCTCAAATTTGGCAGGGAGGGGAGGACTCTGAAAGAATAGGAAAGGCACTGCTCTCAACAAGCCCTTGGGAGTTTGCTGTAGATGTAGCACCTACCTGAGCCTCAGATTCATCAACTTGCTGAGATACTTTACCTTTCCGTTTACCATTTGTATGCTCCTAAATATAAGTAGTTATATATGTGTGGGGGACACACCCCCACACATATATATATACACACACACACACATACATATATATAGTTTCTATGGGAAAGGGGACCTCCCCTAGTTACCTCACTTTATTTATTGCCTAACACAATGCCATGTGTCTTTTCAGATGCAGAGGGGTGCCCCGTAAAACCTTTTCTTGCCTGTTCCTGATCTGTATTGTAGGGGATCTTAGGGATTTTTTTTTTCCTTCTCTATCTCTTATTATCACCGTCCTAGTACAGAATCTTGTTACCCCAGGCTAGGTTTGGTAATAACTAAATTGCTCTCAGTTCTCAATCCTGTCTTGATGTTATTTCCAAACTTTCCAAAGCACCATCTGATATGATAGTTCCTGGCCTCTGTAAATTCAGTGTCTCCCAGTTGACCACCATATAAACTCCCGGCTACCAAGAAAATTGTCTAAAAATAAAGATAAGTTTCCTGATAGGCCATATTTAATTCATCCACAGACTTATGGAGAATATGTTATGGGCTATTGCCTATCTAGGGTAGGTAATGGGTATATATAGACCAGTGAGATATGGCATACCCTTAAGGAGCTTAGAGTCTGGTAGGGAAGGAAAGATATGTAAACAAATAATTCCAATATAAGCTAAATAACTCTTTTGTGTGTGTGTGTGTGTGTGTGTGTGTGTGTGTGTGTGCACGCACACATGCTCAAGCAAATATGTGTGCTGTGTAGGTTTTACCCAGAGAAACAAGTGGGTACATATTCACATATTCCACTATAGGGATTAGAAGTCCCTAGGGAAGAGATGATTAAATTGAGTCTTGACAGACAAGGGCTTAATCTCCAAAATATACCAACAGCTCATACAACTCAACAACAACCAAAAAAACAGTCCAATCAAAAAATGAGCAGAAGACCTTAGTAGACATTTCTACAAAGAAGACATAAGGATGGCCAGTAGGCACATGAAAAGATGCTGAGTTATCACTAATTATTAGAGAAATGCAAATCAACACTACAATGAGGTACCACCTCACACTGGTCAGAATGGCCATCATTAACAAGTCTACAATAACAAGTGCTGAAGAGGGTGTGGAGAAAAGGAAACCCTCCTACACTGTTGGTGGGGATGTAAGCTGGTGCAGCCACTATGGAAAACAGTATGGAGGTTCCTCAGAAAACTAAAAATAGAATTACCACATGATCCAGCAATCTCACTCCTGGGCATATACCTGGACAAAACTATAATTCAAAAGGATACAGGTACCACTCTGTTCATAGCAGTACCATTCACAATAGCCAAAACATGGAAACAACCTAAATGTCCATATCAACAGATGAATGGATAAAGAAGATGTGGTACATATATACAATGAAATACTACTCAGCCATAGAAAAGAACGAAATAATGCCATTTACAGCAAGAGATTATTGTACTAAGTGAAGTAAGTCAGGAAGAGAAAGTGATACCATATGATATCACTTATATGTGGAATCTAAAATATGGCACAAATGAATCTATCTACAAAACAGAAACAGACTCACAGTCATAGAGAACAGACTTATGGTTGCCATGGGAAGGGGGGTGGAGGAGGGAAGGACTGGGAGTTTTGAATTAGCAGATGTAAACTATTACATATAGGATGGATAAACAACAGGTTCCTACTGTATAGCACAGGGAACTATATTCAGTATCCTGTGATAAACCATAAAGGAAAAGAATATAAAAAAAGAACGTCTATATGTGTATAACTGAGTCACTTTGCTGTACAGCAGAGATTGACACAACATTGTAAATCAGCTATATTTCAATATAAATAAATAAATAAATAAATAAATAAATAGTGACTTGAAGTACAACTAAGTATATGCTAGGTGTGGTAAATGAAAGATTCCAAAGGATGTTTTAGGTAGAGGAATTAGTATGTTTAGTGTCAGAGTCTTGAAACTAAGTCAGAGATTTGATGGAATTGAAATCACAGGATTGGAGAAGGAGAAAGAGGGAAATAGCAAGCGGGACAGGCTGTGGTTCCCAGTATAAGACAGAAGAGAGCTTCAGGACAAAGCAGTCCTCAAATGGAAGAAAGTCCATGAGAATGGTGAGTTTGGAGTCTGCTGGCAAAATGCAGTTCATTGTGAAGCTCTGATCAGTGTTAGGAGCAAGCAAGCTCAGAATCTACTTTGCAGATCATAAAGCTGAAGACCAAACAGCAGAATCCTGATCAAGAAGGGATCTTGGGGGCTTCCCTGGTGGCACAGTGGTTGAGAGTCTGCCTGCCGATGCAGGGTACACGGCTTCATGCCCCGGTCCGGGAGGATCCCACATGCCGTGGAGCGGCTGGGCCGTGGGCCATGGCCGCTGGGCCTGCGCGTCTGGAGTCTGTGCTCTGCAACGGGAGAGGCCACATCGGTGAGAGGCCTGCGTACCGCAAAAAAAAAAAAAAAAAAAGGGATCTTGAAGAAATCATGGCCAGCATTAGACAATGAAGAACAGGAAAGAATGAAGTTAGGATTAGGGTCTAGGTCAATTAGAGGTTTATAGCAGGTTACAACCTGTTTCCTAGGAAAAGGGTCACTGTTCATTTGCTATGTTAAAGAAGGATATGGAATATGAGATTCTAAGAGGAAAAGTTGTTCTGTAGAGTGCTGAATCATATGTGGGTAAATAAACTTCTTGAATAAGAATTGAAGGCCGGGGTGCTTTTCAGTCTCATGATGTTTAACTTCTGTGTCAGCCTCAAACTTTTGGAGCTTCAGTTCATTTACTTTTAGTAAAATTTGTTTTCCTTTTTCTAAGAAAAATAGGACATATATTAGACTTAAATGTGTTTTTTGGAGATGAAATAGCTCTTATAAATTTTGCATTTTGATGAGATGAGTTTAAATGAACAAAATGCAATCAAATTAACAGCCCTTAAAATACACTATGTGTGAAAAATCAAGAATGCTTAGAGAAAAACATTTAAGCTTTATTATATTGAGACCATTTGAAAAAATATTCTGAATGATGAACAAATAGAATATGTATGTGGTCAGATTTTTTTTTTTAATTTATTTTTGGCTGCGTTGGGTCTTCGTTGCTGCGTGCGGGCTTTCTCTACTTGTGGCAAGCAGGAGCTGCTCTTTGTTGTGGTGCGTGGGCTTCTCATTGCTGTGGCTTCTCTTGTTGTGGAGCACAGGCTCTAGGTGCACGGGCTTTAGTAGTTGTGGCACGTGGCACATGGGCTCAGTAGTTGTGGCTTGCAGGCTCTAGAGTGCAGGCTTAGTAGCTGTGGTGCAAGGGCTTAGTTGCTCCGCGGCATGTGAAATCTTGCCGGACCAGGGCTCGAACTTGTGTCCCCTGCATTGGCAGGCAGATTCTTAACCACTGCGCCACCAGGGAAGTCCCGTGATCAGGTTTTATAATTTAAAACTGACTTCTCTGTTTTCCATGGATGTATTACTTTCTTATTCTACATACAATTTTCTTAAATATATTGCCCTTAAGAAAAAATCATCATTTTAAAAACAGTGTTATCATTCTGATTGTAAAAAATATTTTTACTTTGTTTAAATATGTATAAAAATCTAGAAAATTTGAAAAGGAGGGTAAAGATCACACTCATGTACACATACAAGAGATAGCTACTGTTCAACTTTTGTTGCAGAAATCTCCAGCCCATTTTGGTTTGCACATATAGGCAGGCATACACACACATACCTTTTTTATACTTAATATTTTAATAAAAAAAGAGGCTTATACCATGTCTGCATACTGTTTTGTATATGTTTTTCACTTAATAGATTAACATTTGGGTTTTGGATTACTACTATTTTTAAGTGCCAAATAGTATTTTATGTCTATGTATTTCCTCTGGATAAACCCCTGAGTTAAATTGCTAGTTTAAAGAATATATAATATTTAAAATTTTGACACATATTTATTATCAGTTGGCCTCCTGAATGGATTTTTATGTTCCCACCAGCAGTATCCAGGAGTGCATATGTTTGTAGACCCTGATCAATGCTGATGTTAGTTTCCTCTTAGTCTTTGCCAATTTAGAAGTTAAACTGATGGCGTAATTTTTTCCATGTGATTTAATTGAATTTTTTCTGTATATTATTAGTATCTTTATTTTTCTTGAGTTTTCTCTTTAAATCTTTGCTTAATTTTTATATTTATCTTTTTCATGTTAGTTCATCAAAGTTTTTTATAGATTAGAAATATAACTTTTTAGTAATGATTATTTTTTCTGCTTGATAATGTATCTTTTCATTTGCATTTGTGTTGTGTGTATTTTGGCATACTGAAATTTTAAAGATTTAGGTAGTCAAATTTGTCATCATTTTTTTCCTTTATGTTTTATCTTTAGGGTCATGCTTAGAAATGAAAGGCATTTATTTTTGCCACTTTTCCTTTACTTGAAAGGAAGAAACTGTGCTCATAAACTGAGAGTAAATTTTTAGTTGCTAAGATGCCCTGAGAATTTTCACATCCTCTGTATCAGTTCTCTTATTCAAAATTTACAATAAGTAGTCCATTTTTTAAAGGAAATAAATGATTATCTAGGAAAGTCTGAGAGGTTCCAAATTCAATCTGAATGTTTAACATTGGATAATTCTGTTTCTCTTTCTATAGCTTGACCTTTATTCAAGTTAGTAGTATCCTTAGTACAGTGTTGATTTTGTCTCTTAATATTCAGTTTCCTTGATTATTTTTCAGTGTTTCTAGATAACATGCTATTTTAGATTTGACTTTTATTAATAATTATGTGTAACTTTCCAAGCACTTCTGGGATTATCTCTCCTTTCTATTTTAAGAGTGACTCAGCAGAGGTGACTGCATATGCAGAAGTACCTAGGAGAGAGAACATTGTATATGGGGAAACTGGAAATTAGGATATGGTACTGCAGAGAGGAGAAAGGATGCAGAGTGAGGACAGAACCTGAAGAAAGAAGTAAGGCTCAAGGCATTGCTGATCTCATAAACCCAATAAGGAGGTTGAACTTCATTTTAAAAGCAATGGAACCAAGAAAGATTTTTACCAAGGGAAGAAATACAATCAAGATTCATGTTTTATGGCTACAGTGTGCAAAACCAATGGAGCTGAATAGAGGGTAGTATGGGTCTAGAGGGCACAGGTTATATGGAGATTATCTCTCTCTCTCTCTATATATATATAGAGAGAGAGAGAATGGAATATATATATACACACACACACACACACACACACACACACACACACACACATATGGAATGGTATTGGTAGAGCAAGGAATATGACTCTCAAAATGCAGAAACATTAGTATCACTTGAGTTAGTATAAAAGCATGTGTGGGGCTTCCCTGGTGGCGCAGTGGTTGGGAGTCCGCCTGCCGATGCAGGGGACGCGGGTTCGTGCCCCGGTCCGGGAAGATCCCACATGCCGTGGAGCGGCTGGGCCCGTGAGCCATGGCCGCTAAGCCTGCGCATCCGGAGCCTGTGCTCTGCAACGGGAGAGGCCACAACAGTGAGAGGCCCGCGTATGGCAAAGGAAGAAAAAAAAAAAAAAAAAAAAGCATGTGTAACTCATTTAATTCAAATCACTTAAATAAAAAAGCAATAAATAACTTTATAACAAAAGACAATGAACAGAAGAACAGACTTAATAGGAGTAAGCTGGGACTGGTTGGAAGGTTTTTACAATAAGAAAATTTTAAAGGTAGAAGAATTAGAAGATGGTATGATCCTCAAGGAAGGAAATAGATACACATGCATGGGAACGCTGAATGTCCGCAGTCTGCCGAGGGAGCTGGGAAGGTCTCCAAATTCAGCCCCTGGTCCTGGGATGGGTGGATCTAGAAACACAAGGGGCATTGCCTGGTTCAGAGAAGCAGCATCTTCATTGGGGACCTATATAAAAAGGGTGTACGCACTGAGAATAATGGTGTTGAGGGCTTAACGTTAAGCCTGCATTTTGTTTTGCAGAATTGCTAAGGACGCATTCTCTGTCTTGGAATCTGCCTAAATACATATATAAAACATGCTAAAGGTGGAAAATGAAGAACCCAGAAGGTGAAAGAAATATTTGTAAATAAAATTGATAGTGAAGATTTTGAGAAAGGTGGACAGTTAAAGGATAGTTCTTTAGATACTCTGTAATATTGGTGTCTGACAAATCAGATTTTAATGAAACATTTCTATTGCCTTTTATTGAATGTGTGTAGTGGCATTATTAATGAAGAGAGGTTGACATATAGATAACAGAAGCAAAGGAGAAACACATGGGGGTAAGGGGAAGAGCACCAAGGTTTTTTTTAGGTCACACACAGTTTTGTTAGGCCAGTTGCACAACCACTGGACTATAGTAGGTTTTCCATAAATATTTTTAAAATAAACAGTGGCAATATATGTTTATGTGATAAATATTATAATTCATGATTTCCTGATCAATTTTGCAGAAAGACATAGTAAGATTCCTTTAATATTTCTCTTTCTATAGAATTGATAATATTTTTCTTTCCTAGGTAGGACATTTTGTAATTAAATAAGGGCGCTCTGAAAGGAATATTTTAGTGCTTCAAATGTTGTAAAAACTGCTGTTTTCCCCCATGAGGATGTTTCAGTCACTCTACCTGGTGACAGAGTTAAAGATGTCTGTCTGCGTATGGCTCATCAGAGCAGTAATTTGGATGCTTTGACAAGTGAGCCATTCCATTGTCTTCATTCTACAGATGACACAGCTGAAGCAAGAGGAGGCCAAATGGCTCATTCTAGATCACAAAGCAAAAAAATGCCAGAGCTTAGTTTCAAATATTCATGTGTAAGTCTTAGACATGCTCTATGAGCCATAGATTTCTTTTACATGAGTGTTGTTATTTATTCTGCAGTAGTACATAAGTATGTACAGAAAAACCTGAGTTCTTTAGTTTCACTCAAGAGCTCATAGTAAAGAATGACTTAGGATATAGATTTTTCTAGAAAATTTAACTCAGCATGGCACATTGAAAGCCTAGGTTATATTCTGACCTTATTTGCAACCCACATGGACATTCAAAGGCATATTTGTGGCAGATAATATAATTTGTAAAGGAGACAATAGAGGACAAGATCCACATGAAAAGTGCTGAGATGAAGGCTGGACAGAAGGAAGGATGTCTTCTATTAAAGCAGAAGTGAAGGTAGGCAGCACCGTTGCTGATGGCAATAAGTTGGGAGAGGGCAGAGAAGGGGCTTCTTCTGATGAATGGTCTCTATTCTCCCAGTAAAGTAGGAAGCAGGAGGTCTCTTGGGACCTGCCTTTGTTAGATTGGCTGTTTGTAGATTAAAATGACAATAATGTTACCACATTCTGTTTCAGTCTGTGAGATAACCTGTTCTGCAGAGATGATGTGTTTCTAGAGGGCTGCACACCTACAATATGGTAACCAAAAAGAAGTCATGTAGAGCTTGAACTGAATGATGCTGGACCTGGTTGTTATTGGTCTTCATTTAACTGCTCTTTTTTTTTTTTTGGTATACTCTTTATCAAGAACCTGCAAGGATAGATCAAATAATACTTAAAGTATCTGCAATAAAGCTGCTATATAATCTCTATATTATGTCTGTATATAATCTATGTACTTATTTTGTTTACAAATGCATGGGAAGTTGCATCATCAGTAATCTGAAGCATATTATGGTTTCAGATATTGATAGTAACCCAGTCAATATCTGGGTGCCTACTAAAACCAAGCTCTGGAAATATAGATTCTTGCTTTCATAGAGCTTAAAGACAGATGGAAAATGGTGAAAACCATTAACAAATAAACAGATAAACAAATAGATAAGAATAAACAGATAAACAAATAGATAAGAATCTTAGATAATAATAAGTGTCATGAAGAAAACAGGGCAATATGATAGGTAACAGGATCCTCAGTGGGCTGTAAATTTAGACTGGTCAGGGAGAGCTTCCCAGAGGAAGAGACTCTAGAGCTGAGGTCTGACTGGCAATGGGAGGAAGCCACAGTGTGGCAGGGAGGTGGGAAGAGCTGGAGGCTTTGAAGCAGGTTGTTGTGAAAAGAGAGCCAGCGAAGCTGCACTTTGTGAGCAGGAGGCTGATGGGGGTGAGGCTGGGGGCACACCTGGCCCAGAACATGAATGGCCCCAAGACCTTGGGAGGGAGTTGGTGTTTAGTCTAAGGGCAACAGGATGCAGCTGAAATAATTTAAGCAGGATTATGGTCTAGTGGGATTTAAATTTAAAAGATCGCCCCACTACTGTGTGAAGAATTAATGGGATGGGAGGAAGCTATTGCAGTAAGCGAGGGAGATGATGCCTTGGACCAAGTGGTAGCTGCAGAGATGGAAAAAATGGATAAACTCAGGTGAGTTGGATGAACAAAATGGGGGACAAAATGGATGAACAGTAAGGAGGTATATAGGCCTGTTGACTAGATATGGGAGACAAAGTGGGAGTCAAGGGTGACTCAGGATTTTTGGCTGTTTGTTCTAGAATAGCTCTTCTCAATAAATAAAATATAACGAGTATTATCACACAGTAGTCATTGAATATTTATTAGCCATCTTTAGGGATCTTTATTATGACATTTTGTTGATAATGACACTTGGCCCCTTGGCCACCATTCCAAGGTCATTCCACTGATGAGTGGTGAAGTTGGGAGAGGAAGCAGGTCACTCTGAGTTTGCTCAGAGCCTGCTTCTGTGTTCAGGTATGGACCAAGAAAATGTGTGTATATCAGCCCCTGCTCTATTCCTCACTTTATCCTCAACTTAGGGAGGCCAGCTACATTAAGCATTTCTGATACCCTGGCTTTAAATATAAAACATATTTATAGGGCTTTAGATGTCAAGAGAAACCCTTTTATCTCTTCCTCTGCCCTTCAGCCCCAGAGATGGGTGGTATTTCACAGGTGTTTTTGTACACTGGCATCCCGCTGAGAGAGGAACAGGGGCTGATGAACTGTCCTCGGATGGGCTGGACTGTCCTCAGACCTCTCCCACATGCTGGGCCTTCCTCAGGACCCCACAGTGCCTTGTTTGATTGGAGAAGTTCCCTGGGATGATTAGGAGGCTCTCAGAGAAAGATTATGTTTATCTTCTGGGGTTTTTGATATAACAGAGGGGAGAGATATTCAGACTAGTCACTGCCTCACTCTGGGTAAAGGGATGGTCAAGGTACACCAATTGCTTAATCCTCAGTTTGTATCTGAAATGTCTATTTTTTTTTGTTCTCTTTGTTTTTATTTATTATTATTATTTTTCTAAGAAATGCTTTCTTCTAGGTTGTCTATACTTTCATTATACTTGTTCTAACAGGAACTTTTGAATTTAATGGTCTGGAATGACATTACAGGGTAATAAGTCTCACAATTATATGTTTTATTGATAGTGCTCAGTAATTACTTATCTGCTCTCCTGCTTCTCTTAATATTTTTCTTGCTGTTTATTCTGTGTGCCTTTTATGGACTCTCATTTCCCATGTGACATATATATATTAGATGACTTCAACTGCAATCATGTTCTAACACATCACAAATATGTTGATGCTTAGTCTTAGCTGCACACTGGGCTTCTCCCTAGTGACAGATCATATAACTGCCTGCTGGATACCTCCGCCTGGATATCCCATAGACACTTCAAATTCAGCTGAAATCATCATCTCTGCCCCTAAATTGGTAACTGCTTTTTCACTTGGTGAGGCACATCTACTCAAACCTCCACACTGGGTTCTCCATATCTTAACCTTCTCACCTAGTCTCTGTATTCACCTACTCAAAGTTTGTCAAAGCAGTTTTTTCTTTTTTTGCCCTATCAATACCCTAGTCAGGCCATGTGTCATCTTTTAACTACATTCTTTTTAACTAGTTAGCTATTAGCTTTCTGCCTTGTTTTTCCCTTAATTATATATTCCACTGCTATAAAACTTTGCCTATAAAGTGAAAAATATGACTATGGAATTCCCATGCTTAAAACTGTTTAATAGCCATCACTGCCCAAAGAATAAAACCCAAGCTGCTGCTTCTTTTTTTTTAAAGCCCAAGCTTCTTAATATGTAAGGCCCTCCACAGTCTGGTCATCCAGCTGGCCATCCAGCTCTATCTGGATCACTCCATGAACTTCAGACTGCAGCCTTATCAACACCAAACTGATTGTAGTTGCACATACCTTGTGCTCTCTCTCACTCTTAAGCCCTGCTCATGTGATCTCCTATGCTGTCAGTCCTCTTTCCTTCTTATTTAGTACCATCTCGTTAAACACCCATCAGTTAAGGTGCAGTTCAGGCATTACCCTCTTGCTAAGTGTTTTCTGGTAATTGGAAATGCTCTTTATTATCATTGTCATTATTATTCCATTTTGGTGCCTTAATACCCAATGGGCATCTCTTTTCACTGCCAGGACTTAAATGTTTAATAATTATTGGTTTGTCTGTTTGCTTCTCCCTCAGGGTTGTAATTGAGAGCATCTTATTCATCTTAGTGAAGTTTCTGAAAAAGGGTAGGCACATGATTAAACTGAATGAATAAATGTTGGCAATTGATATTTATGCCATTTTTTTGGTAATGCATTAATGTAATCTGTAATTTATACTACAGAGAAATACCAAATGTAAAAATAAGAAGGCAGTACATTTTAATGGAAAGAGCATTAGAACGATGGAGTCATAAGATTGGTTCTAGTTCATGTTCTGTGATACATTGTATGTGTGACCTTATTAAAAATCACTTGATTTCCGTGGACCTTGGTATTCACATTCGTGAAATACAAGGCATGGCCTAAGCAACAACCTAGAGGATTTGTTTGGGCTCTGCATTTCTTTGAACTTCCAGATGTTTTTTATGACATCACCTTGATATTTCTGGTTTTTTTGTTTTGTTTTTTTAAAATATTTATTTATTTATTTTTGGCTGTGTTGGGTCTTCGTTTCTGTGCGAGGGCTTTCTCTAGTTATGGCTAGCGGGGGCCACTCTTCATCGCGGTGCGCGGGCGTCTCACTATCGCGGCCTCTCTTGTTGTGGAGCACAGGCTCCAGATGCGCAGGCTCAGTAGTTGTGGCTCATGGGCCTAGTTGCTCCGCGGCATGTGGGATCTTCCCAGACCAGGGCTCACACCCGTGTTCCCTGCATTGGCAGGCAGATTCTCAACCACTGCGCCACCAGGGAAGCCCGATATTTCTGTTTTTAATTTGGAATTGTCATGTGTTAATCCTTTATGAACTTACACAATTAAGTGAATGAATGCTTTTGTGAAATAATTATGAATTTTTTGGTTAGACTGTGATTTTTAACCCAAGATTATAATATATGTATTATTTCTAGTTATGAATCTAACACAGTCAAGTAAAAACATTTTTTAAGATTTTTACTGCTTTCAGACACAGAATAATTTTATGGTCCTTCACTTAGTGAATGACTATCTTGAAACCTAATTATAATCTCTTCTCTAATGAGTGTAGTAGGGGAAAGGAATTCACTGTTAATGTAGTTGACAAGTATGTGTATCTCCTTATGTCATCATATTAATTGAGAATGAAATACATATAAATATAAGTTTAATAATAATGGTCTCAAATGTTAATTGACTGCTTCTTATGATCTCTCAGTTGTGGTTGGTTAGTCACCTCATTTTATATGGAAGAAAGTTGAGACTAGAGAAGTTAGTCATGGTCACAGACTAGGTCACAATAGTTTGACAAACCTAGATTATTAAAGATACTGTTTTCATTCCATAACTTTACTTTTTCATGTATGGGAAAGTTTTAGTCTCCTATTTAATTTCTGATGTCATTAGGATGTTTGTTCCTTATTGATAAGGCATATTTGTAAGGAATAAAGTGCTGAGATACAGGTGGAGAAGTTTTAAAAAATAACTACTAATGTATGGGAAAAGGCACAAAAATGTACAGTTTATATTTTTAAGGTTTACCGTGGCCATTGCTTTTTATATTGCCCCAATAAGTAAAAGACCTTAAGAGATGAAGCTTTCCTTTTTATTAGTGGTTCCAGCAATAAGAGAAATGCCTCATCTGGGATGAGTCAGAGCCTTTCACTAGTGAACCATAGATTTCTTGGAGAAAGGGTTCTCAGCTTTTTTATGTAAAGCCATCCCCGGGGCAAGATGAGCCTACATGACAACTATGGCATCTCTTCCTGGATGTCAGTTACACTCAGACGGGATAGGGTAGGAGGGGTGGGTAGGGTCATGTGTGTGTGGCCATGTGTTTTTTAAGGTTTTAATTAAATAAAAATATTTTCCTGCAAATCAACTTAATGGCCTGTCACAGTTTGTGTCATATGTTTTATTTACAAATATAACACTTTTATTTTTCATTCCCTCTACAGAGAGTGTTGTAGTGACACAAACATTTTGGAGTTCAGAATGTTCATATAACTTACCAGTTGCCTTTTAAAGTTTCAAATTATATATTTTTCAACTGAGAATGTTATCAATATTTAAGAATAGGAAGATTAAAGAGTTTGCTTAAAAATAAATGAAAATATGTAAAATAATTGGAGTGTCCTGAATATTTTGAGGTAGTATAGGCTGTGTCATAAATGACGTTGTCTCTGAGATGACACCTAATAAACTGGTTAGTGAAGATGATGGCATAATAGTCTCAATAGAGTGATTTTTAGTCGTCAAATCACCAAGTACAACCTTTGTAATAAGGATCAGCAATCTCGGAAGAGTAAGTTTAAAAGGATACCTTTAGATGCTTGTGTAATGTATAGATTATTATTGTGATTATGCCCAAGTCATAATCACAGTATGACTTGGATTTTTGTAAGAAAACTAGGCGATAATTACAAATTTTACTGCTCTTGAAGCTTCCTTCAATGTCTGATTCCAAATTACCTCCCAAGTTGAAACTCATGGAACAAGAGAAAAATTTGTTTGTTTTTTTGCGGTACGCGGGCCTCTCACTGTTGTGGCCTCTCCCGCTGCGGAGCACAGGCTCCGGACGTGCAGGCTCACGGACCCAGCCGCTCCGCGGCATGTGGGATCTTCCCGGACCCGGGCACAAACCTGTGTCCCCTGCATCGGCAGGCGGACTCCCAACCACTGCGCCACCAGGGAAGCCCCAAGAGAAAAAGGACTTGTGCTGTGGCAGCTTCTGGGGGGGTCAGAAGACATGCTGTTGTTCCACAGCACCTTCACTCAGTGCCTGTTCAAGCCAGGACAACTGGTGGAGTACACGCTTCTCATTCTGTGCCCAGGCTGGGTTGCTGCGGTTCCTATGGGGACCAGGTATAGCTGGCTCAGTGCAGCTGCAGCCAGACTCAGGGAAGCTTGTGCCACACAGGAAGGACGTGAGCCTCTGACGCTGGCATTTTTGTTCACCTACCATGCTGTGATGACTATAGGATGGTGTACTATAGAGACTGGTCAAGTCAGAACATATGGGATTAAGTGTGACAATAGCAGCATTTACTATTAATTTTAAAGGCCTTCAGAATTCTTCCAAGCTGAAGCCTTATTGAACATTATTTTAAATTTAATTTTTATTTTATATTGGAGTATAGTTGATTTATAAAGTTGTGTTAGTTTCAGGTGTACAAGCAAAATGATTCAGTTATACATATACGTATATCCATTCTTTTTCAGATTTCTTTTTCCATATAGCTTATTACAGAATATTGAGTACACTTCCCTGTGCTATTTAGTAGGTCCTTGTTGATGATCTGTTTATTGAACATTTTTATATTGAGCAAAAAAGGAATTGTTCAGTGTTCTATCTAGGCAATGTCAAGGGTTTTCTTGATATGGGCCATGATACACTCGTTATACTCATAGTGCAAAGACAGTGTCTTTCTCTACAATATTGCTTGGACATAAAAAAAAAATTATATATATATATATATATATATATATATCTTCCTGTTTAAATTTATTTAAATTAAACAAATTTGGTTTAAATTTGGTCTGTTTAAATTTGGCCTCTTCTTATCTGCTTTATTTCTTCAAATGGAGGGGATATTTATTTATCTTTATTTGTCATATATCCCAGGAAGGTAGCATCAGAGAATGACTGGTACACTAGGCTGCTTTGCCCTTTGTAGGACTGACTGGAATCCTCAGTTCACCTCACAGCCAGACAATAATCATGCCTATTCCACTTGTTTTATAAGCAATATTTTCAACATGATACACTAGAGGAAAAAAAGAAGGTCTCTGCCAAACTGCAAAACACATACATACAGAAAATTTGAGTAGTTATGGCTTCATTTCTTCTACCTGCCTCCAGTTGCCTCTGATCAAAACTGCTTCCAACTTGAGTTTCCAAGACATTTCACAGATAACTTATAACAATGAATAAACAACCAAGTGTGCAGTGGGCCTGGCCTGAGATTTTTTTCCCAGGTTATTATATGTATTGCTTACCTATTGCTGTGTAGCAGATTACTCCACAAAATTACTGGTTTAATACAATACACATACATGTTTTATTATATTTGTAAACTATATCCATGCACTGAAATTTTTAAACTGCCCTTTTCATTACTGAGAAAACTTTGGCATAACAGCCTGGAATTCTTGTTAGACTAATACTCTTTTTGATGTACCCTAAAAAATACTTCAACTTTTTGTTAGTTTCATTTTAGTTTTGAATTCTTTAAGAAATTGACTGTGACTGAAATTTCAATGGAATATTATTTATAGATAAAACTGAAAATTTTTGTTTTTTTGTATTTTCAACTAATTATATAACACTAACATCTTTTATGGAAAGATGACATATCTTGAGTTTATTTGGAAAAACAAAACTGTGAGATATCTCAGCAACAGTGGTGGTGTTAAATGCAGTTTAATAGGTTTAATAGGTTTAATAGGTTAAATGCACCTATTTCTGGTGAAAAACTAGTAGACAGGAAAGCTTATAATTGGATAATGTCTAACAGTTTTTCTTTACCAAGTTAATTAGTGTAAATTTCTCTCTCATTTTCTTTAGGGAAA
>NW_006797028.1:314084-315229 GCF_000442215.2 Lipotes vexillifer | reverse complement strand
TATATATATATATATATATATATATATATAATTTTTTTTTTAATTTTTAAATTTGGCCTCCCAGTAAAGTCTTGCTTTAAAAAATATTTTAGTGGTTGGATTAGAAATGAATTAATTTTATTTAATGTACTTCAAAATAATACCATCAGAATTGATTTAAAACATTATTTTATATTACTCTAGAGACCATTTTAAATTCATCTTTACATAAATATCTGTAGATATTATTGACTTTTGCAAATCATTTCTATTTGCACTGGGGGCACCACGTACTGAGCTATATACCAGCCTCCGTGCTTTTCCTACTTGGTTCTGTTGCTTACGACCAAAAGCTTGTTAAAAGCACAGCCCCTTGCATATAAAAGAAGGCGAATAATTTTTAGTTGGATATATAATAGGTGTAGCTGAGAATGCCTCCTTTTTACAAAGTCCCGCAGATAATTATATTCCATCATTTTACTTAATAATTTATCCATTCTGCTTTTGGAATTCTTTTTCCATGATCAGCAAACTCCATTGTTGAATTCCCAATCTTGTTTTAGAACATTTCTACTACCACCTGGCCTTAAGTAGGCCTTTCTGTTTCTCCTGAGTCCTTTCCAAGGTGAGGCTGTTTAATCTCACACATGCATCCTCAGGTTCAGGTAGTGAGGTCATGATGCACTTTCTCCACAGTACCAGCCAGACCACTGCCCCATCCCTCTTGTTAAAACTCCTGAGCTTTATGCCATTTGGCTTTAACAGGCTCTCCTCCATATTGATACTGTCATCTGCTAACCTTCTTGTCCCTCTCCCAACCTGGATCCCCCTCGTTGAAGATTTTATTATCTCCCCCTTGTTCTCTGCTACTACTTCTGTCAGTTTTCTTGGGAGTTCATAATTTACATGAATAATCCACCCACTATCCTCAATCGTAGTTCCTTCATCTACTCCTCTCCAATGAACTTTTCTTCCAGTCTAGTCTAAACATTCTCCAGGTGACAGAATTAGACTCTGTTTTTGTCATCAGCAGAAACTTCTCTGCCTCCAAAATTACAAACTCAAACATTCTTGTTGACAACAGTGCATATGCTCACAGAGCCCTTGCTCCCTTTACTCTCACAGAAACAATAATTTTAAGCTCACTCATTCTTTTTCTCACTCTT
>NW_006797028.1:168911-314044 GCF_000442215.2 Lipotes vexillifer | reverse complement strand
CTCTTTCCCAGGCCTTTACTTCTACCTTTATTCACCCTGGATTCCATAGCTCATCATTTTATTTACTTCCCTTCAGCTGCTCTTTCCCAAGCTCTTTTTATTGCACTTTGAGCAAGTTTACAACTTAAAATGACAGTGATAATCCATCTTTTCGATTTTCATTCTCATGAAGCTTTAAGTTTTTTTTTGAGGGGGGGTGTTGTTTTGTAGTAAACAACACTTGAATAAACAGAAGACACTGTAAGGCTACAGTCAGAAGATTGCTCTCCAGTTCCTGTTAATAAATAGTACCAGGATTTCCTAAGCAAGTAGGAATTACCACTTTCTTTAAGCACCACTTTATACCTTTACCTTGGTTACTGGGCCTGACACCCTTTCCATCCCTCCTCTACCTCTTTCCTTTTGGCTGATGACTTTGCCATATATTTCACTGAGATTTAAGAGGAAGACACAGGGCACTCCCTCTTCTTCCCACCTGTTTCAGGAGAAACAACCTCTTTCCTGCTCTTAGATACCGAGATCGTTAGACCTGCTCTGGGCCCCCACCTCTTGGCCTTATCAGATGATACTTCTTCAGTTAGTCACCTCTCCCTTGAATCATTAACCTTTCTCTTTTTCTCTATACATATCATATTTTAGTAATATCCACCCTTTTAAAAATCTTGCTTGAACTCCACTCATTTCTCTACCTCTTGCCGTGTTTCTTTCTTCCCATTTACTTTTACTCCCCTGAGATCCTTGTCAGGATGACCAATAACTTTGTATGTTGCCAAGCTCAATTACATGTTTCTTTCTTCCTGTCTTCCTTCATGCTTACCAGCATTTGGCACTGTTCACCATCCCCTCCTTGGTGAAACATGCTCTTTCTTTCTTCTGAGAACCTGATTTTCCTCCTGTTTCTGTGGTCTTTTCTGCTTAGCTGTCTTTTCTGGCTTGAATCTGACCAAATTCTGAATATTGAAGTTCCTCATAGCTTGGCACTGAGTTCTCTTTATCTTCTCTTTACATTATATTCCCATGGCTTTAAAAACCATCTATATGCTAATAACTCCCAAATTTATATCTTGGGCTCGGCTCTTCCCTCAGTGCTGCTTTTTCATTTATCCAGATTACTTACTTGGCAACTCCACACGTGTGTTTCTCAGATGTCTCAAACTTAATGTTCTCTATACTAAACTCTTGCTTCTTCCCATGGAAACCTATTTCTCCATGGATCTTCTCAGTCTCAGTAAATGATATGTCATTCTACCTGATTGCTGCAATAAAAATCTGATTGTTGTTTTATTCTGTCCCCTCCAACACTCCCATATCCAGTCCATTCACAAAATGGTTGATTTACCATCGGAGTACATTTTCTATTGCTTGTGTTACTACACTAACTCACTTACTGATACTTTGCTTTCTCTCTTGCCACCCATTAATATAGCAGTCAGGGTCATCTTATTAAAGCAAAAATTGTGTCTCTTCACTTTCCTGCTAAAAACTCTTTATTTCCTTTACATTGCACTTAGATAGCAATTTTAATCATTGCTCTTAACCTAGATAGCCATGCATGGCCCAGCCTCTGGCTTTGTTCTCCAACTCCTGCCTGTGGTCACTGCAGTGCAGTCATCTGTTTTGTTTGTGGAACAAACCAGACTTATGTATTTTGTTCATGCTGTTCCCTTTGTTTAGAGGGTTCTTCTCTTCTCTCTTTCCGTGGCTGGGTTTTTTATTACAGTTTCCATCTACAGCTCATCTCTGGTTTAGTTCTTTAATCACTCTTTCTTGTAAGATACCGTGTTATTCTTGACCATAACATCATTTTTATTTCCTTTGTAGCAGTTCATGTTTTGTAAATATTAATTTGTATATTTGCTTCTGTATTATCTGTGTCTTCCACTAAACCCTAAGTTCCATCACCACATACCTGCTGCTGAACATGTATTAAGTATTTAAGTAATAATTGTTAAGTGAATGAATAACTTAGTCTGCCAGTCTCCACAAAAAAAGAAATATTTAAGGATTGTAGAAAATAACAAGGGAAGAAATGGTCCGTTTCTTCAATTAGTTCACAAATATGTGTTATAAGGACTAGCCAGGAGCTTTCACATGAGTTTGCTCTGCCTTCAACAAATACAGAATCATCTGAGTGGTTCTTATATAGGTGTCTTCACTTTGTAAAAATTGTGCCATACACTTCTAAGTTGTGTACATTTTTAAAAAATAAATTTATTTATTTATTTGGCTGTGTTGGGTCTTCATTTCTGTGCGAGGGCTTTCTCTAGTTGCGGCGAACGGGGGCCACTGTTCATCGTGGTGCGTGGGCCTCTCACTGTGGCGGCCTCTCTTGTTGCGGAGCATAGGCTCCAGACGCGCAGGCTCAGTAGCTGTGGCTCACGGGCCCAGGTGCTCTGCGGCATGTGGGATCTTCCCAGACCAGGGCTCAAACCCGCGTCCCCTGCATTGGCAGGCAGACTCTCAACCACTGCGCCACCAGGGAAGCCCAGTTGTGTACTTCCTTGTATATGGTTGTACTTCAATAAAATTTTAATTTATATAAATAAATAATAAAGATTACAAAAGAAAAAGAGGGGAAATGCCAAGAATTATGTGACCAGTTTTCTGCAGTGAGACCTTATTTTTCATAATCTGAAGGACTGATGATGATTTTTAAGAAGAAAAAGAAATCATCTCTGAATAACTGTATATTTAGAAAAAAACACATTGTTCATTCATTCTCATTCTTCTTTTGTTCATGATATTCTTCTGTAGCTCTTCTTTTATGTTTATAATGCTTTAAAAAACTTCCCTAAATTAATTTTGCTTGTTATAGACAGGAAATTGGATATAGTTTTCAGACATTGGTCTGACCAGTGATTTTATACCTGGGAGAATTAGTGCATAGTTTTGCAATTTGTATTCCCATGTGCATATTTATTATCAAATTTTCTGCTTGGACTATTTCACCTGGCAAACCTGAATCTTAATAGAGTCTCATTGGTATATATGTCCCAGGGACCACTCTGAAGAGGGGAACATTTACCAATGTGAATTACAAGCATCAGATCACTAGATCATTAAGGGAGTCTTTAAATTACATACATAGGAGAACTTGTCATCACACTTGGTCCCATATAATATCTTCTCAGTTTTAGTACTAGCAACTTTTCAAGTGAGTATGAGTGAAGTATGAGCAGAGACCAGCCAACCCAAGGCCTCCCTGGTGGTGATAGTCTTTTACCTGCTGTACGAGATCTGAAGTCACCTCCATTTTTACGTGCCATTTCATTTAGCTGTTTGACATGGCACTCTCACAACTTGTTGTGTGCTGAAGTGTTTCTGGTCTCCAGAAAACTTCCGAAACCCATGTCTTAGACGCATCTTTGTAAGAACTTGAATATGGTCTTATGTTATTACATATCCACCAGAGACTTGAAGCCTTCTGTTTAAGACCTAATATATACTTAGATATTCATGAAATGGACTCTAGAAATAACTGTCCTGGAATGGATCCTGTAGTAAATGAGGCTACGCTGCTCAGAAAGTTTGCCACGTGGAGGTAGAGTGCCCCAGCCAGGCCTGGGAATTTACATCTTCCTGGGATAGTCTTTAAGGAGTAACAAAGGTGGAATTTTTCTGTAGCTCCACCTACCTCCCACCCCATATCCTCTACCCCTCCCCCAGTCAAGACAATCTGAGGGCTGTGTCCAGAGTTCCCCCTGGGAATGAGCCAAAGTTCTCCTCTACAAGAATCTGCCTGATGACACATGCTTGTTGGCCTTACTTCCTTTCCCTGTCCCACTTCCTGACTCCCCCTTCATGTTTCCTTTAGGAGAACACTTCCTGATAAATCTGTTTCACTTAGGGTATGCTTCTAGGGAATGCAACCAAAGACAACCTTTTTTTTCTTTTTTCTTTCTTTTTTTTCCCCTTTTTTCCCCCTTTTCCTTTCCTTTCTTTTTCTTTTTTTTTTTTTAATTGAAGTATAGTTGATTTACAGTGTTGGGTTAGTTTTAGGTGTACATCAAAGTGATTCAATATAATACATTGGATAAAAGTTATTCAATATAATACATATATGTATATATTTTTCAGATTCTTTTCCCTTATAGGCCATTACAAAATACTAAGTATAGCTCCCTGTGCTATATAGTAGGTCCTTATTGGCTATCTCTTTTATATATAGTAGTGTATATATGTTAATACCAAACTCCTAATTTATCCCTCCCCCTCTTTTCCCTTTGGTAACCATACGTTTGTTTTCTATGTCTGTGGGTCTGTTTCTGTTTTGTATATAAGTTCATTTGTATCATTTTTTTTTAGATTCCACATAAAAGTGATGTATATCATATATCATGTGATATTTGTCTTTGTCTGGCTTACTTCACTTAGTATGATAATCTCTAGGTCCATCCATGTTGCTGCAAATGGCATCATTTCATTCTTTTTTATGGCTGAGTAATATCCCATTGTATAAATATACCACATCTTCTTATCCATTCATCTGTTGATGGACATTTAGGTTGCTTCCATTAAGGCGACCTTCTTTCTACCTAGAGGCTGAATTTATTGTGATGATAGTTTATAATCCTTTGACTTTTAACTGCTTATTATATGTTACTGTAGTTCTTGTTTTATCCTAAACATACCTTGATCATTTGAATAACCTTAACCTACCTACACATTAATCTTTATTTTCTATTTGTGAAGATGTTACTGGGAACCATCAACTGAAATTTTACCACCTCTGTGGAACATCAGAAAAATGGTGAGACAAATTTAGTCTCATCATCCTTTATGCTCCTTCATCTTTTTGTTTTATATTAATCCATATTAGAGAAATTATCATATTATATCACTGTTCTCACTTCCCAGATAGGCTGTTATCTCTTCAGTGGCAGAGCTCATCTTTTATTTATCTTTGAAAATGTGTGCAGAAACTGGTGGTTAGTATTAAAAGTTAAGTAAAAAGAATACATAATTATATGAGCACGTCAGTTTGCCCAGAGATAACATGTTGAGAGTGCTATTGACATCATTTGTATAATACCTGAGAAATAACCCAAGAGCAGGACTATCATTTTCTTTTTCAATTTCTCCAAACAGACATGGTGAAAACTTCACATGGAGATGATTTGATGGGAAATCTCTTTATCTCAAAGGACAAGAAAAGTCACCCACCTCTTGTTAAGGAATATCATTTATCTTCCCTAGTCAGCAAGAAGATGAGGGAAGCTAGAGGATTCATGAAATAGACCTGAGAGCTAATTGCTAAATGCCAATTTAAAAGTGTCAGGTCATTTAACTTGAAATGATTGCCATGTGAAACAACCTATGAAACAGCTCTTGGTCTTTCTGAAATTTTGAGTTGTCATTAGCCTTGTTCATAAAGACATTTGCACCTGAGCTCATTAATGCTAAAGCTCAAATGACTTTCAATATCTTTTAGCTTCAGTAGGAGGACAACCATGCTTACAAAAGAAATTCACAGTTGTAATAATCTGTCTCCATGGATTGTATTAGAATCCACCTAACAAGTATTTACAAAGAAATGAAGCATTATTTGAATGCCAGTGGTTTCTAGTGTTAGAAATGGGATTACATGCTTAACTAGAGGGATTCATGTTCTTGGGTCCAGATTTAAGACATCTTTGTGTTTGCGGTTGAGTTATGATTTCCTCTCATGGAATATAGGCAGAGATCTAAAATATGCATTCATATATATGTATATGTATATATATATATATATATATTTTTTTTTTTTTTTTTTTTTTGCTGTATGTGGGCCTCTCACTGTTGTGGCCTCTCCCGTTGCGGAGCACAGGCTCCGGAAGCGCAGGCTCAGCGGCCATGGCTCACGGGCCCAGCCGCTCTGCGGCATGTGGGATCTTCCCGGACCGGGGCACAAACTCGTGTCCCCTGCATTGGCAGGCGGACTCTCAACCACTGTGCCACCAGGGAAGCCCCATATATTTTTTTGAATGTTAAAAAAAAATCACTCAGAGAGTAGGTCTGCCTTCCACTCACAGGAGGGAGGTTGGTGATGTTTCAATCCCTGTCAACTTTGTATCCTTGGAGATGAGCCTAATGAGGAATGGGGGAGAGCCCTGGTTTTGGGGTTCAAGACTAGTTCTGATCTGGTCTTGGCCCTGTTAATGACTGTGACTTTCTATATGCCACTTAATTTTTCTGGGCTCCATTTATATTAAATAGGGAAAAAAAATTCCTGCCTACTTCAATCAGAGGGGTTTTGTAAATATCCGATTAGATAATAATTCTGAAAGTCCTTTGGAATAAATAGTATAAAGAACTATATGGATATAACATATTATTTTCATCTTTGATAAAATTTGACTGTAGTATGAGAAAAGTCTTAGTAAACCCTGCAACGCCCTCAGTAAATGCTGCCAGCATAACTAATTTTGTTACATGACATATAGATTATAAACATAGGGGGAATTTATCATAGTTTTGTTATAATTTGTTCTTTGGTTTATGCTAGTTCTTTGGAGAAGATGGGAAAAAATTCTGTAATGATGTGTATCAGAATCACAATAGACAAGTCTCATTAAACCAAAAGCTTCCTGATTGAACTCTAGCATCTGGGAA
The DNA here is from genome assembly GCF_000442215.2 of Lipotes vexillifer. Lineage (NCBI taxonomy): Eukaryota > Metazoa > Chordata > Mammalia > Artiodactyla > Lipotidae > Lipotes > Lipotes vexillifer. Next base: position 307,453 of record NW_006797028.1, on the reverse strand, counting down.
ATTCAGCGTCTGTTATCAGTTGAGTGTTTTGATTGACATATGTTTGGCATCTGTCATATCGAGACACTGAGAGCACTGAGCAATAATGGAATAGCAAGCCCCTTGGCAGAAACAAATAGAAAACGTTTTATCATTAACCCAATGAAATAAAACTCTGATAAAACCTATGAATAATGCAAACAGAGGCATATGAGAAAATAGTCAGGATCAAGGGAAAAGTGATGTTTTCTTAATCAGTGCCTTGTTTGTTTTTGTTTTTATCCGACACTTACATTCACTGTATTTCAATTAGGCACACATTTTGCCCCTGTTTGATGAAAGGGGACATCAAATTAATATAAGAAATAGTGTGCTTTACGTGGCTAAATTTCCTTGGCCTGATTACAGGATCAAGATAGTATATACTTTGACATGGTAATTGCTATTTGCTTAGATTTAACTTTTTATCTTTCAAAAAAAATTGAGATAACTGAGGATAATCCCTGTTACTTGTGTGCTATAGAAGATCCTTCTACGGATAAATGGACAATATAGTGACGCTTAACTTCTAACCTCTAATAATGACCCTGAGCTCACTCATCTGCTATATATTCTAAATTCTTCAGCCTTCAAGCACTGTATTCATTTGCTTATTGCCTACCCACATCTGTCGTTTTCTTAACTACCAATTCTGAGGAAAAGATTTTAGACTTCTTTATTAATTTTCCCCGCGGTAGAGTTGAAGACAATAAAGTGATATCATCTGCAAGTAATTCAAAGTTAACTATTTCAGCATCATATGACATTTATTACCTTCCCTATACATTTGAGTAATAGATGTGATAAGTTTTCTTAAAATTATCTGTGTTAGAATGACATAAATGTAATTATAACTTGAAATGGTTTCCTCATATATAAGAAAAAAGTTAGTATGATTCCTAAGTTAAGCACACTTAAAATTCAAGTAGCTGATGGGAAAATGGGCAAAAACCATGGCCACTCTGGCAAGCAGCTTACCCTTAAAATCCCAGTCCCTTTGGTTCTCCTTTTTTGGGAAATGAAGCAAAATCTGATGCTAGCAGTTCATGGAAATCAAGACTAATATCTATTCTAGACAATTTGAGCTGGCATTGGAACACCAGGACCATCCAGATTTTAAAATGAATTTGAGCTAGCACAGGAGAAAAATACTTTGTGAATACATTAAAAGTGAGAAGACAAGAAAGAAAAATATAAGATCACTGCTTATCAGACGAGGAAGACAAATGACACTGAGATGGTTGAAATTTTAATACCTACAACTTTGCTTCTTTTGTCACTAAAAGTATGTGATTTCAAACAAAGCCTTTCTATTCCATCGCACTATATAATTAAGATAACTTTATTGTCAGTTAAATCACAAAACATCCACCCTCTCCCTGTTGCCCCTTTCAAATAACTTAAAATCACTCTTTAATTCTATGCTATTAGTATTCTTAGGTCCCTAAATGACATGGTTTTACGTCAGTTTTGTTTGTGTAGGAGTGCTGTAGCCTCTTACACTCAGTGCAGTGACATTATTGGCATATCTGTTTGTACTTTGGGTTGTGTTCTTTTATGAGGGTCTATACTTACATGACTGTATCAATTATGTAGTGCCTGTTTCATATGCATTTATGAATATAACAAACTTTTTTCCTTGGACATTTACTCTCAACATTTTTGTCCATGATTCATATGAAAACCTAGAAGTCATACCATATTTGCAGATGATACAAATCTGGAAAGGAGAACTAATACAAGGGAAACAGAATCAAAAATCAAATGATTGTGGCAAAGGAATAGTATGGGGAAACTGAAATTGGACTTATTGGAGATGAAGTTAAAGGTTTGATTTTATCTTTAAAAAACATGATATTGTACAGTTACAAGCTCCAGGAGGAGCACATGGACAAAAGTGAAGGTTGTGGAGGTTTTACAACTTGAGCTTGACCAGGAGCTCAGTGTGGCCAATGGTGTGAAGTGCAGAAGTGACAACAGTTTTCGGGTTGGGTCAGTTGAATTATGACAGGGTCCAAAAAATTATAAGCATTATATAATCCTCTGTTCTTCTACCTAATAATGAGGGATGTTTTGCTAAGCTAATTGGGGAGGGGACAAACTTAGAAGAACAGAGTTTAGAAGAACTTAGAAGAAGAGAGGTTGCCTGGGTTTGGGATTGGGCTGGTGGAGGGGATTTCTCAGTAGATTGGGCAGAGCAGCGGCAGGGCCTCGGAGGGGAAAAAGGAGGGAAGGAAGGATTTGAGCAGGAACTAGAGGGAGGGGGAATTTTCTGCTGGTGTGACTACTCTGGGCAAAGGCACCAAGGTGGTCCAACAAGCTTGAATTATGAAGTATGCTTTCCTGACCAACCATCTCGTGTAGTGGTCCCACTGCACTCTGCTTATTTTATCAGTCTGCTCCTTTGTTCTTTGCCCTGGGCTTTTCATGTTAAAGGACACAGAAAAATACTAGAGTTTTTCTAGCAGAGGAAAATTGGGATATTGTGTTGTTTGGAAATTGTGATGGGAAGGACTTCTGACTGAAGTTGGTATGTTTAATTTGGAGAAGCAAAGGCCAGGGACGGGACTGACTGTCTTTTGTTATTTGTGGCATTGCCACCTGGAGAGGTGTCAGTGGGTGTAGCATTGCCCAGTGTTGCCTGGTAAAGGTGGTCATCATGTTGCTAAGAGAAAGAATGCTCCAAATGACTAGAGCTGTCCATGCCTGGATGAGTGGGCCTGGTCACCGCAAGAGATGGCCAGGCACACCTTGATCCTCTGTCAAGGAGTTTGTGGAAGTGCTCTGCATGGGGAGGAGGGTTGGGTGACTGTCAAGATTGACTTCCAAGTTGTGGGGGAAGGAATTACTATCTGTATTCCATGCTCTGTGCCCCACGAACTGCACATTTTTTCTCACTTAAATTTCTGAGAGGTGTATTATCTCCTATTTATGAATGAAGAAACTGAGGCTCAGGTATGCAAGTAACTTGATGAACGAGTGGTCAAATAAGGATTCATCCCAGATGTGTTTCCCTCCAAAGCTCATGTTCACGACTAATCTTGTTATTTCTGAGAATGAACCATCTCAATATTAAATTCTCATGTTGAAATGCCATATGTTAAACATTTACATCAAGCATGCTTTTTAAATAGATTTAGGAGTGGTGTATTTTAGTGATTAAGACATGGGCATTGTATTAATCAGACAAAGGTCAAAATCTCAGTTCTGCCTGTTATTAGCCTTGTGACCTTTGGGCAAGTTTCTTAACTTCTGTGGGCTTCACTTAACCTGTACAGTATTTACCTCACTGGGCTGTTTGAGGATTAAGTAAGATCATGTACAGTGGAAGCATCTAAGTTGTTTCTATTACCATAATATACCATATATAAACAGTAAAGGAACAGTGATGAAGTACTAAGTAATATCCCTAAAAGAAGTTCCCGAACTAATGATATTTAGCATCACTGGACTAATTCTTGTACCTGTAGTACCTGTTATCTGGATTCCCTTAGCTTCCCACAGCCTGGGGATTTGGGTCCTGTCATATGATATGACTCCAGCAGTCAATGTTTGACATGACTCTCACTTTAACAAATTCACCAGACACACCAGCCTTACGTGTTAGCAAGCCCCAAGGACACAGGAATCATTAGTTAAAGCAATCACCAGGAGAGTCATAGGTTTGTCAATACTCATATAATTCATCAGTTTGCCCATTACTAGCCAGCCACCAAATGTCAACATATCTCAGCAGATATTGTGACTTAACTCTCTTGCTAAGTGAAAACTGGACAGTTCAGTTTCTAACACTTATGTATAAGGTTTCCCTTCTTCCCTCTTCTGTCCCAGTTGTTGAGCATGAACAGATGCTACACAGATGTGGACTATGTTTTGTAGTGACTAGCTGACGGAAAATATGCAAATAGGGGTTGGACGCCAAACTGTCAGGGATTCAGGAGAACTGTGTTTCTCAAAATGGTCATTGGGTCACCCTCAGCTGAATTGCCCAGGGAGTAAACAAAATGCAAATTCCTGGGGCTCAAACTTACTGAATAAGAATTCACCCTTTCTGAAGGGGAAGCCTGAGAATTTTCATTTAAAAGTTACCTTGGGGGATTCTTTTACACTGTAACCTTGAAAGCCCCCATGGCCTTCCTGGCTTACTCAGATGGGAGGCTAAAGCCCAAGCCTTGCAGAGGCCTTCCTGGGGCTCCCTCCCTGGCTCACTGCAGCTCAGCCCCACTGGTCTTTTGCTGCCCCTCAAGCAGGGCAAATGCTCCTCAGGCCAAGCACTTGTACTTGCTCTTCCCTCACCTGGACTGCTCTTCTCAGGTTATCTGCATGGCTCACACACTCACCTTTGAGGTCTTTGCTGAAATGTCACCTTCTCAATGAGGCTACCCCTGACCACCCTGTATAACAGTAATACACTTCCCTCTCAACCCAGCCACATTCTCTGCCTGTGTGGTTTATTTAGCTTGCGTCTGTCTCCTTACATGAGGGCAAAAGTTTCTGCTCTTTGTTTATTGTTTAACTGCCAGAGCCAAGATCATCCAAAGTCTGGCACCTAGTAGGTACTCACTGTTTGAAAGAACGAGTGGAGTAGCAGAGAAGAGAATCCTCCATCTTGCCAGGGATCTTCAGAGATTTCTGAAGACCTCTTTTGATTCTAATCCTTCACGTCCCAGTTATGTTAGATTGTAATTTGTAACTATTAGGACAGGTTAAAAATGTTGAAAAATTTAGACACATAGACATCAGCAACTTTAGACATTGCTTTCTAGATAGTTTGAGTGATATGATCTCTGGACAGTTATGTTGAGAATGTCTAGGGTCTTTTTTCCCATTTTTAATGTTATAGACTCTATCTTTTGTATGTAATTTAGTATGTGATTTGTTATTAAGTCACTGGTTAATTGACTTTTGTCATTTAGAGATTTTTATGCACCTTCTTACCCATATAAGTAATACATAGAGATAGATAAAATATTGTGTTTATTTTCATTTCCATAGTTAGCTAAGTATCAGTTAATAATCTCCTATCATAATATTACCTGGGGAGACTGGATTTGACTTATATTGTTTCAGATTTTGGCACCTTTTCCAGGATTGTATCCTACCTACCTATGTTTTTGAGGTTTTAATAAGCATTGATGGTTCCTAGAATTTATGTAAATTCTCCACAAAACATTTTTTGGAGAAATACCTCTTTAGGTAGGTAGAAAATTATGATAGTATTTCTTCTATTTTGGTTTTAATGTGCATCTTTTTCTGTATGTCCTTTATAATCTTTCACTAATTAATATGAGAGCTTATTAACCACCATAAAAAATAGCAGAGCTGCAGAATTCAGTGTCAGCAGCCTGGCATTTTCTTCACATAGATGTTGACAGGGATTTTCTTCTATTATTATACGAATGTAAGAATCTACTGCACAAGCAATTAAGCTGTGATTCAAGTGGTCTGCATTTCTTTGAGCAAGGCTTTTGTTCCATGTATCTCCATGAGACTCCTAGAATCTGCATCTGAAACAAAGGAAATGTAACCGCGTTTATAGGTATTGTGTGAGATAAATCCTCAGATTGATGCTGCTGATCCCTTAATATTTTTACCTTTAGACAAAGAAGCTGTAGGTGAAATAGAAAGGAGAGAATTGACTAGGGAAATTTAAAACTTAAATCAACTTTGGTAAAGGAAAATGAAAGGAAAATTGATGTATCAGTGATGAATAATTATGAAATATCATTGTCCAGTTTTCCCAAATATTAATTTACCCATATGTCTAATTTTCTAGATGAAAAGAGAATTAAAGAATCCTGTTTTGTTTTCTGTGAGAAATGTTTTTTCTCCAGAAATAAAGATACAAATGTTATTTTAAAAATTTCTCTATTTGTCCATTCTTGTTAATACAAATATTCCTTATCTATAGAAAGATTCAGTACAAATACATTTTGCAGCTTTGGTCAAAGCCACACTTTTAAGTAATTGGCCACTGTGTTAATACGTCCCCAGGTTTCTATTTTACTGATGCTCCTTTTTAGAATTAAGCCGATCTGTCTTCATATTTCCTTCCTAGTCCCGCTGTAATTGACTTGGCAGTCTGCCACGCTGCATCCCAGACAGCAATCACTTGGAGAGGATATCCTGCCTCTCTAATTTGACTGACAGGACAAGCCCTGTTTTAAAATCACTGTCATGTGCTTTTTATCAGTAAATAACACCCATGTTACTGAGCATGTACACTGCAGTAGACAGCTCTGTCTTTTTAACGTGCTCTCTTCCTAGCAGAGGAAGATGACTAAAAACAAGCAGGGTTTCGTGTGCTTGTAAAGGTCCTTCACTCTGAGGACAGTGCTTGTTGAAATCCAACATAGTCATAGGGTTTTCTTTACCTCTTTGCAAGAGAGCCATGCCCACACTCCATAGGTCAGCTGATCTCAAGTTAAATAGGCGGCTTCCCACACATTGTGATTTCCTTTTAGATTCCATCTAGATTCAATATTTTTAGTTACAATAAAATACAAAAACACCAACTTATCCCTGAAAGTGCTCACTGTCGGATGCATTTCTACATCACATACCAACCTTTCTGCCACTTTTTTGTTAAGACATTTGATTTTAGTTTGATGTATAGTGATGGTTTTTAAGTTGTATTTGCCTTAGGTATTTATATATTTCTGGCTTTGATTTTTGAAATTATATTTTGCTGTTACTCAATGAATTGTTATGGAAGTGATATATTAATTTGTAAAGATGACAATATTTATAACAGTATTAAAAGAATACTATAGTAACTGTCCACTAGATGTTTGGGTGTAATACATTTTATGAAGAGCATCCACAAATGTAGACATCACCAAGAGAGAGAGGCAAGCCCTGAACTATCACACAGTGATCCTTGATGATTTGTTTTTTCACCTAATTTTAAAACATTCCACACACATGCAAAAACCATAGGAAAATGATGGATGACATAGAGATGGACATTTCCAGTGGAGAGAACAGGAGATGAGAAAAGATAAAACTTTAACAGGAGGTTGACATAGAAATAGGGATGTGGAAAGAATGGGGGAAGTCATCTATTTCAGACTTTGTCTTATTTCCAGAAGGGTTCTGTTTGGCTGAAATACAGGGTGCCAGAAAGGGGACCATGGAGATAGGGCTACAAAGCTAAGGGTACCTCTGATGGTAGGGGGCCTTTGAGGAGCTAAGCAGTGTGAATTTTAAAAGATGGCACTGGGAGAGTTCACACCTGCACCATGGAAAGGTAATCAAGCTGCAGCTAGGCAACTGGGAGATAGTTCAAGACCATCCTGCAAGTAAAGGAAGATACGAGGAGGGTACAAATATAACATATCACATAAGTAAAACTGATATTCTTGGCCAGTTGTGTATGAGGTTAGAATATGTGGTGACTTATGTAGGAAATTTGGGGGTAAAGTGAGGTACTAGTGAGATGTCAGATTACATTCTGTAGGCATTTGGGAAATATGGAATTGGAGATAAGCTGAAATGGATAATAGAGAAAGAAATTTCCATTTATTGATTGGCTACCATGTGTCAGGTATTTTGCTATTTAATAGTTTTAAAAGCTCCCCAGGTGAATCTGATGTGCAGCCAGGGTTGGAAACTGCTGTAACCAAATCCTTCGATATAATTAGTTCAGGCAATTACCGTTGAAACTAGACTCCTAAAACTTTTCTGGGAGATTTATGAGAATCTTTTCAAAGCAATTTTTTATAAGTGATAAAATAGCAAACATAAGTGATAGAAAACTCTAAAAAATGACAACATGCAATTTTCATTGGCCAACAACCATATATGTCTTAAACACACATACACACATAAGCACACATATACACATATGTATACTATATAGAATTTGGAGAAAGAAGAATCAATGCAGTTTTGTGCATTGTGTTACATTTTAGTTTTTTATAGGGAAGTTTTGGGTTCCTACAATTGAACATAGGTTTCAAAAAAGTTTTTTTTTTTTCATAGTTCATGCAGTCCTTTAAAAGGAACACTCAGACATTCCACAATGAATGAATATATCTTTCAGGTGGATGATAGGGCATATCTAGTGTCATCTGCTTCAGAGAAAGAATTGTGGCATTATTTTCAATAATGTTGTGACTTTTCTTAGAATTGTTAACATTTCCAGCAAAAAGTGCTTTCTTACATGTCAAAGTTGAAGTTCTAGAAACATGTCATATTTTAATTAATTTTGTATCACCTTGAAAGTCTCTAAATCACACCAGTTCTGAAAATATTCTTAAAGAACATGAAGACTTCTACAAAAGGCAATTCCAAACTTATCTCTGATTGTCATGGACCAAATAGTGCTAAGAACTGTCCCTGATATTTTCGACTTGAGCAGCAGAGAACTTCACCATCAAGGAGGTTCACTGTGACAAGACTTAGACATAAAGGAATTTGTCAGCATCCCAGCATTGACACACTGGGATTAGTAATTAGGAAGATGTGTGTGGCACGGCGGCCAATGCAATCCCTATCTATAAGCAGGGAAGGAGGACCACTTGAAGAAGATACAGCAGTAAACTTCAGTTTTTATACTGAGTTCCATCTGTTGTCTTTGTAAAAAAAAAAAAGTCACTGTAATTCACAATTCAGAGCTAATATTACATCAGGCACCCAGATGAACTGGAAAGAACAGGAGGTAGAAAATCATATTGGGCTGTGTAGAATACTTCCATAGTCAAAATGAAAGGATGTTCTTTTGTTTTGGATATTTAGAATAGAAAATCCTTTCTGGTTAGTCCATTTTATGACCTAAATACTCAGATTTTCAACATATGGTAGTAGAGATATTGCTGAATGAATCATAGTACACATTTTTATGGTAGTTGTTATGGTCCTTCAGTTAAGTGGCATGACTGGAAATAACCTGCGACCTTTTTACCATCCTGTAGAAGGACCACAGCTCAAGTTGCAAGCAGAATGCTTTGGAAACAGTCCTTCTACCATCTTCATGGAATAGTCAGATATTGGAGTTATCATTGGTGTGTCTTGTTATGGTCCAATGTAAATAAAGTACTTATTTAATAAAATTCTATGTAAATAAGGTACTTGCTGTGTTGGAGAGAAGTTTAGGGAATGATTTTCAGTGTATCAGACCAGCATCCTCTAGCCCTGTGCCAGATTTTATCTTTGATTCTGGAGTGTTAGAGAATTACTATCATGAGTATGGATTATCGTGTATGGCAAATAGAAAACAGAGTTCTTTGATTAGTGTGTGTGTATATATATATATATATATATATAAATGTGTATCTATTTAGTGTCTATCTATATAGGAAATGAGTACTCAGAGAGGTACATTGTCTTGCACAAGGGCATTATATGTGTGTGTTTCCATATATGTATATAATGAGGAGGGCATTGGTCAAATTATTAAACATAGTAATATAGTTTAGGAGCTGAGTAATCAAGAGAGAAAATTACCTGCAACACCAAGGGAGAACCATTTTTCAAGGCAGATGCCATGGGCAGATGGGGAGACTGGACCCTGAAGGAACGTCCTAACCCACTGGGATTTGTAGTGCAGCTATTTTTCTTAGGATGTAAAAAGGCTGAGCTACTGATAACTTGGAGAATGTGCACACAGCTGGCTCTGGGTAGCACTGGTGTGAGGGAACCTCTGTTATAAAGACCGCAGAAACCCTGAACTTTCTCTTTGCCCCAGCACCTGCTATGAGGGTTTTCTCATATCCTTAGGGATTAGACCTGAGGAAGGGAGGAAGTAATTGGACAAATAGTGTCCTTAAGTACAGATGCTTCTCCACTGATTCCTTAGCAGAATGCTCAGAGAAGGCCATGGGAGACATTAAGACTTCAGGTCAAGTCAGAGTTTAGAAATTGGGCCTTCACCTAGTACCTGGTAGGAATGCTCTCTACCTTTCAGCTGGGAGACTGAGAAAACACAGTGCAGGATACTTCCTCACGGAGGCAGTTTACCTGGCCAGTCTCCACCTGGTCTCTGCCAGGAGCTTCTGGCAGTATAAGGAGCATATCTGGTGGGAACCTGTTAACCAGAAAATAACTTGGGACATGGGTGACTTGAGTGCCAATTGTCCAAGGCTGGAGACAGTATATATTTTGTAAATGTGTTTGCTTAGTGAAGTAGGCTAAATTTCCTTTGTCTGATTTAATTACTCGCTTCTAAAATTTTAAAATATCTTCAGTCAGTGTATATTGAATAACTACTCCATGCAAAAAATACAATCAAATAAACTTCAAGGAGTGTGCAATCTAATGAAGAAGATAAAACTTATAATCAAGTGATTATATTGCAAAGCAACATGACAAGTTGTAAAAGAAGTGCCATAAAAGAGCCACAACATGCTTTGGATGTTCAAAGTAGGAAAAAAGGAAAGTAATTTCTCAGTGGACTCATGAAAGTTTATGGCAGAGGGAGTTCTGAGAAATGGTGGAAGAGGAACCCTCATGGGGAAGGGTGCGGAAATGGAAGGACGTGGAAGTGCTGCTGGGGAACAAGCAGTGTCCAGGTGAACTAGAGCATCCCCTTGGTGGGAGGAGAACATACACCTGCTGTGGTACTTTGGGGAAGAATCACATAAGATCTTCAAGAACTGAGCCTGAGGAATATTCCTTTTGTTCAATAGGCAACTCATTTGTTTTGTTTTGAGCACCCTAAATATTCAGTTTTAAGCAGACCAACAAGAGGGATTTTTGATGTGGATTCATCTTAGAGCACATGACATATAACCTCTAGTGTCTTGTTTCTGAAACGCTCCTCTTTTTAGTGCGGTCAGTTCTGGTAAGTTGCCTCATAATTTTGGCTTGGCTCTTTTAGTCAAGATCACTGTCAATTGATGCTGCTACTTAATAGCAGTATTATATTCACACCTGAATTTTATCTCGTCATCTTGGGAATTAATTTGTTTGTTGGTGGGTATCCACGTGTCCTACTGTACTTGATGTTCTTAAATGACAGAAACCCATTTTATTCATCTTTCTATACCTACGGTCTAGCAAGGAAAGAGAAAGAAAACAAAAATACAACTGTGCCATGCACTGTCAAGTACTTTAGATATGTTATCTTCTTATTCCTCCTCCAGACCCCTTTTTACAAGAGAGGAAATGGGTACTCAGGGAGACTCAGTATTTTGTGGAAGATCATTAAGCTAGTAAAGTGTAAAAGCAGGATTTAAACCTGATATTTAAAAAAACAGTTTTTTTGGAGTATAATTGATTTATGATGTTGTGTTAGTTTCAGGTGTACAGTAAAGTGAATCCATTATACATATACATATACATATACCCACTCTCTTTTTTTAGATTCTTTTCCCATATAGGCCATTACATTGAGTAGAGTTCCCTGTGCTATACAGCAGGTTCTTCTGAGTTATCTATTTTATATATAGTAATGTGTATAGATCAATCCTAATCTCCCAATTTTTCCCTCCACCACCATCCCCTGGATATGTTTTTTTTTTGTTCGTTTTTTGTTTTAAGTTTTTTTTAAATATAAATTTAGTTATTTATTTTTGGCTGCATTGTGTCTTCGTTGCTGTGTGCGGGCTTTCTCTAGTTGCGGTGAGCAGGGGCTACTCTTAGTTGCGGTGCGCGGGCTTCTCATTTCAGTGGCTTCTCTTGTTGTGGAGCACGGACTCTAGGTGTGCAGGCTTCGGTAGTTGTGTCTTGTGGGCCCTAGAGTGCAGTCTCAGTAGCTGTGACGCACAGGCTTAGTTGCTCCGCGGCATGTGGGATCTTCCCGGACCAGGGATCCAACCTGTGTCCCCTGCATTGGCAAGCATATTCTTAACCACTGCGCCACCAGGGAAGTCCCTCCCCTGGATATGTTTTGACTAAATCTCTTTCCAATGTATCACATTGCCTCTAAGATGATTAACCGATGCTTATTTGTTGGATGCATGAAGGAATGAATGGACAAATGAGTTGTAAAATATACTTACTTTAAAATTGATTGATCCAGAGAAAAATAGTATTATAAGTGGGTAAAACATGAGTGTCCCATCTTAAGAGACTGCCACTGATCTTCTGATCTTTACTATTGTTTACAATAATATCAAGTTGGAATTGGCTAAGCTAATATGAGAATTTGAAAGCCACAAGTCTGTTCCCATATTTTAGCAACATTATAAATGTGAAGTGCATCAGTGCAGCTAATAAGCACCCAGAGCCAGAAGATGTAGTTTAGGTTGTCAGTGTTTGGGAAGTGACATTGCCAAGACATTATTGTATCTTTTCTGCTTTATTAAAGGAGACTTGTAATGATGACTTCCAATTCTGGCTTCTGGCAACAACATAGAATGCTGGCTACTGAGTGTACAGGGTCCCCCAGGGAGAGAAACAGACTTTTCCAGTTATGTCTATGTAGAAAGGTGTAACTGTTTCCTTTGTTCTATGTACAGAATGCCATACTGAGATTTAATTCTGATACAGATAGGAAATCTTTGTTAAATCCAGGTTTTATTCTGAATCCAGATTTACACTGGCCTTTTGTGTGGAAGAGAAAGTATCTTTTATCACAAGTGGTTTACATCTCTTGTTAACTCAGACCAAGTTAATTCACTCAACATCAGTAGGGAGCCCAGTGTCTACCAGAGTGGGGTAGGGTGCTGGGACACAGAGGAAAAGGACACCATTACGCCCTTGAGGAGATCACAATCCAGCCAGCTTTAGGTCAGAAATCATGAAGGCTGAATAAGAAATATCAGACTTGAGCACACAGAAGATACTACCCAAGGGATTCTTAACTGCAAGGGGATGGAACAAAGATAAAGCCAAACTCCTGGCTGCCAGCCCGTGGAGGAATGTGTACGTGATACGTGTTATGAAATGTGTGCTCAGTCTCCATGATACAAGTTCAGCTCTGGGAGAGGACAGAAGGATTCTGTGTGCCTGCATATATAATAGCTGTATATTTTCACTAATGTCAGTAAAGATGTTTGTGGAAAGCTAGGTTGCTCTTTTTATAGACATAAAAGCAGCTATTGAGCGTCTGGAGACATACTTGGCTTTGTGCTATAAAGGTTCAGTTAGGGATTGTAGTCATCATATTATCTGGAGAAATAGAGAAGTTGGGGTGACAGATCTCAACAAAAATATGCATCTGTGTCCCAAACATCTCCAATTTGGGTAAACAAGGGAAATACATTATGTTTTAGGCCAAATTAGAGATGTGGTTGATTCTAAGAACTGGTTGTTAGCTGAGTCTTATTGTAAAGAATATTAGAAGTTTTAGAACAATATGGTCAAAAAGTAAATATAGCATATGTTTATTTTTCCAGCAGATTTTGAGTGGCTGGACAGAAAGTCAATAGCCTTAAAGCTTTTTTTAATATCCTTTTGTGCTTTCTTTTGTTACCTCCCACTTTTAACTTCTCATGACTGCCTGTTACATACTTTTTAACTTATTATTTTTCTTTAAATTTAAGGAGGTCTTTGTGCTTTGAATATAGAATATATACTCTATTAAAAATACTGACAGTCACTGATGCATGCATTGGACCTCCTAAGACCCTTCCCAATGCTTTTCTCACTGCATACTCACAGAAACCCTAATGATAGCTGAGGCAGAGTATTTTCTTCATTTCACAGATGAGGAAACTGGGTATTTAAAATCTTCACCTAAGAGCAAGGCTACTAAGTGGTGGGTCTAAGCCTTTAAAATGGAACTTCTAACAAATTCTTTTCCTTTTCCATGAGACCACACTGCTTTATGACAGCCTGTGTAATTTCAATGAGCCATGGTTCTCTGAATCTAGCCTAAGACTATCTTCTAAGGCTGACCTGAGTATCCAGCTGCCCACAGGAAATTTCACCCAGCTCTTTCTCAGACAAGACAAATGAAGGTGTCTCTCCATCTCGCCCCACTATCACTTTCTAGCAAACTGCTCATCTGTTTTCTATTTTCTCCCTTGGTGTTTGGGCCATCATTCTGTACATTTTAAGAAACTCACAAAATGAAATTAAGAACTGTTGCAGTCTACTATCTTTATAATTTTCTATCGTAATATATGCGTTATGCTTTTCAGGGTGGGATTTGGAGAGTGTAGAGGAGGAAAAGTGTTTAGAGTATATATCTGTGCATTTTTAGTTCCTTCAGGTATAAGGTTATTTTAAATGTAACAAATAATTGTGACTACTGAGCCAAGTGGTATTTCTATACATCCATTCCCACCTACTAATTTTATTTTCATCAAGTTATAATGAAACTGATCACTATAAATGTATAACTGAAACAGCTGATACAGTGATGATACTCTCTTCTAGGTATTTTACTCCCTATGGTACTGCCTCTTTGCATGAAAACATTAAAATTTAATTGGTAATGTCTTAGCCTCCAAACTTTATTGTTTCTATGTTATTTGCTATTGTTTACATATTACTTTAAATTTACACTTAAAGAGACAACACTGCCGTTCAAGGAGAAGTTAAAATATTCTGAGAGTAGAATTTACTAACCTGACTACGTCTGTGCTCAAGTAGGGTCTAATAACTACTTTCTGTAAATTATAAATCTGTTATTTACATTTCTTTCTTATCTCTGCTTTTATTATAACTCGTCCTGAGTTCTGCCTTGTACTTCTTGTTTGGATCATCTGAGTAAATACCAAATTCAGTCAATTGTCTATAATGACCAACCTGTCTGGGCTGTGCCTCTGTGTCTTGGAAGGAGTGCCAATTTGGACCCAGCTGGATCAGCCATTGCCACTTGTTATTGTGCCTTGGGCAGGCCACTTAACTTTCCTGAAATGTCCTAATTCTACTTTCCGGGGTGGCTGTGAGATTAAAACAAGTGAATGTGTATATGGTTGACAAGAAAATATCCATGAGGGTTATGTTGCTTTCTCCCATTATTTCTTCTCCCTCCTTTTAAAAATTCAAACACATATAGGCTATATCTACATGTATAAACAGTTTGATAGTTTGTTAAATTTAGTTTTTATAAGCTGATTGCAAGTTAGTGCTTTGAATTGATCAGTTTTAACTAATCACAATCAGGAGAATGGTTTTACTTTTATACATATCTCAGTTATTTTACTGGTTTTAATGAAAGGAACTACAACTATATGCTGATAGTTCTATTTTAATAAATCTTGTTCATTTTATTTACCAAAAAACAAATTCATATCCCAGTATAAAATAATTTTCAGTTAGCTAATTTTTATGTAACCTTTGTAATTATTTTGTGAAAAGAAAATCACCTAATCTACTTATTTTGAATTGTCCTGTTTGTGAAAATCGTTTTTGCATACCTACCAAAACTGCATTCTATAAAGATTTAAAATGTATGGTTAGCTTCATTATATACTTACTATAACTATGCATCCTGCTTTACTATAACTATGCATCGTTCTCTGGGCTATGGAGTACTCAGCTCTGTTCTGTCCCATTTTCAGATTAGAAATAGTGCTCAGCATTGCTGGAAACTATGCCCTTTGAATCAAAGTTAAAGTTGCCAGGGAGAAACCAATCATCCTATCTACATATATGTCACTCACTCCTCCTACCTTGGACTAAACAGAGAAGCATGTCTCCAATATATGCAAATAGGAACTTGCTTGTGTAGGGTGAATTTTGTTTATTTGGGTTTTGGGTTTTGCTTTTTATTTGTTTGTTTTGTTTTGATTGCTCCCTGGGAAAAGCTCAAGCCAAAACCAGGTTATTCCCCCTGATACTTCATATGGTCTACAACACAGTTTCATTTTGTCATGTCATACTTAGGGAATGACCAATCTTTCAATGTGCCTGTAAGGGCTAACTTAGGAATTATTAGTTATGTGCCATTCATCAACAGGCTACACTTTGATGTACTTTTTATTGCTTAAGTCAACAGCATCTGAAAATCTAATCTTCTGTAAGTGTGTTTGCTGAGTGGTACTTAATTCTCCAGAGCTTTCTCTTTCCTTGTTTTCCTCCTCTCTATCTCCAGACCTGTTACTTTCTTATGCAGCTTTTTTCCCCCCCATCTGGCTTTCCTTTACCAGGCTACAGGTCAGATTTTTAGTGCTTCAGACCAGAGGTCACAGCTCTGGTGTAACCCACAAACCTAGGGTATTTATGTTTTTGGTATATGTTTAAGCCTTCAGGTGTTTTCTAAAACTATTTTTTTAACTTCCACTAAAACCAAATATTTTACAGTTCTTATAACTTACTTTTATTTAATTATTTTATATTGACTCCCATAGCATAACACATTTTATTGTTTCAACAGAATATTAAGATGAGTTAAAAATAGTGAATCATATGTTTCACAATTTGGTAAATTCTATCTATGACATCTCATTTGGCCATCACAGCAAACTTTTAGGGAAGATTCAGTCATCTATTGATTACACAGATATTTTTTAAACAACTATGACTTTGTAGACCTTATTCCAAGGCCTGAAAAAATACAGATGTGAATAAAATTGACCAAGGTTTCTGACTCACAGAGCTTGCATTCAAATAAGAAAGGAAGAATGTAAGCAGAAAAAATAAGTTAGATATATAGTGTATTGGTGATGAATGCTAAGGAGAAACATAAAGCAAAAGGGAGATTGGACTTGGGAGGGTGAGGAGGGGGCTGGGGTTTATTTGTGATTTTAGTTAAGGTGAGACCTCACTAAGCAGGTGATGTTTGAATTAAGCCTGACCTTTCTGAGGGAATGAGCCATGCAGTCATCCTGTGGCCCAGCATTTCTGGAAAGGGGAAGAGCATTTCCAGAATGGGGAAGAGGGAGTGCAGAGGCCCTTGGGCAGGGCCTGAGTTGGGGTCAGGGGCTGAGGAACAGGGAGGACAGTATGTCTGGAGTGAAGGGAGTTAAAGGGAAGGTAGCTAGAGGTGAAGTCA
This sequence comes from Lipotes vexillifer, assembly GCF_000442215.2. Classification (NCBI taxonomy): domain Eukaryota; kingdom Metazoa; phylum Chordata; class Mammalia; order Artiodactyla; family Lipotidae; genus Lipotes; species Lipotes vexillifer. The sequence continues at coordinate 290,607 of NW_006797028.1, read as the reverse complement.
GAGAGCCAGCAGGATGATGATGACGTGATTATTCCCATTTTATAGAGGGACAGAACAAAACAAAGGAAAAGATCACATCAGAGTGGTTCTGGCAGTCCCCCCCAGCCCCACCCCCGCCCCAGTGGCTTACAGTTAGTAAAGGGGCAGAGCCAGGGTAACTTTGGAGCCCAGGCTTGGGGGTTGGGTCTTCTGACACAGTTTTCATCTTTGCTCTGAGTAGTTGACATTTTATTTCTCTCTTCGCTCATCTCATCTTTGGAGAGGAATAAAGCATATCTGTTTCTGGAATTCTTTGAGGAAAAGTCAATTCTTTTCATTTTAAACTCCATTCTAACTCCTTTTTAAAGAATAAGTGGCATATCAAATTGAAAAGGCAGCGGCCAGTATATATCACACATATTCTTCACTTCAGCCTTATTATAACCTTGGGCTAGTGTGAAACATGAGAATTCTTTAGAGGACATAAAAACCTTCATAAATTAATTATGCTGCTCACTTAAAGAGAATTTGTCCTACTAAAATTTTGGAAAGAAGTTTTTGATGTATTATCGTAAGAGGATTGTTGTTATTTTAGGTGGTGAACTCACCTCAAACTAGTTAGCCTTGCTAAGCCAGCACTATAAGTCACCCCAGCCCCGTGGTCTAGATGCTTTGTAAATGAATTGTGTGCAGCTAAGACAAATGCATCAGTTGTTTCTGTCTCTGAAAAGAATTCTCATAAAAATGAAAGAAGCTCAAGAGAAGGGAATTGTTGATGAATATGCCCTGAAGTAAATTGCTCTTCTCTAAACCAAGATCCAGGTATTATATTTATAGAATTCACAGACTGTTCTTACTATGATAGGTCACTATTAACCCTTGAACAGTTTGGTTACCCAAAAATACTACCAAATTCAGAATTATCAACAGTCTGAAGGAATTTTAAGGTCAAAATATAAGTGACTCCTTTAAATGATGGGAACACTTCATCCTTCCCTCTCTCTCATGGTGACATCTATTAAAGTAAAATCCCAGATTCTTGTTAAATATTTATTGGTTGTAGTCATACAGAAACATGGTGACTTAGATAAGTCATAGCATAAAATATGTAAATGAGAGGGTTACGGTTAAACTATTAGGTAGAAAATCAAATTTTAATGCTGAAAGAGATTTTGTAATTCATCACTTTTGTGCTTTTAGTGCTTTGTTATGCATATTTGTCTTCCATTTAATCCTCAAAAGAACTATAGGGTATGGGTACTGTTAATATCCTCATTTTACAGCTGATGTTTAACTGAGGCACAGAATGGTAAAGTATATTCTTCAAGGTCACATATCTACCAACAGAGCCAATGTCCTGGAATTTATTATGAAATACACCTGTTAGTGCCCGTTGCACACTGATACTACTTTCATTATTCTAACAGTTTTTAACCTCACAGTTCTCTTGTCCCCATAAATAAATCTATTGCAATATCCAGTGGATTTTTCCTTTCTTGGCTTATTTCATACTATTTCCAACTTGCCATAGCTTACACTGAGACCTTTAACTCCTTGTGTCTGAATATCTTCAGCAAGCCACTATCTCCCATTTCTTGGTCTCCCTCCACTCCCAGAGTCCTCTGAATTCCCACTTTCTTGACTGTACTTTCATCAAATCATTCCTAATTTGATTAACTCCAAATTGCCCACCTGGCCACTTTCTAAGCTCTCAATTTAGGTAGGTGATGACAGAAATGGAGAGGAGGAAAGAGTTAAACCATTGGACTCAGCAGCTTCTGGGATGTGGCTGTTGGTATCTGAGTAAAGCATGAGTCATGACTCCAAGCTTTTGACTCTGGTGACTGAGTGAACAGAGAATGTAAGAGAAGGAAAGTTTGAGCAGAGTGATTGGGCTTATTTGTTGGAGAGGTCAAGGCTGAAGAGTAAAGCATTTACATATTTTAAGGCTGTGTGATCCAACTGAAATGCTGCCTTTTTTTTTTTTTCTGAAATTATAGCAGTGTATAAACATTGATAATTTTTGGCTGATCAGTTCTGATGGGCAGTATTATGGGAGAAAGGACTATTTATTGCATAATGGATAGAGTGTTTCTCATTAGTTGTTTGAAAGTTTTTCATAAAGTGAGCCAAATCCAGTGATGCTGGTTGACATGACACACCTACTGGCTCTTGGGATGAGTTACTGACTTGCCTCAGTCATTGAATTTTAACCTCCCAATAGCCCATGCAGAAGACTGGTTAGATGAAGTGGCTTTTAGTGAAACTTACTTGCTTAATAATAAAACAGTTTAGAGAGGGCAGACAGCAGAAGCAAGAAGAACTACAATCCTGCAGCCTCTGGAATGAAAACCACATTCACAGAAAGATAAACAAAATGTAAAAGCAGGGGACTATGTTCCAGTTGAAGGAATAAGATAAAACCCCAGAAAAACAACTAAATGAAGTGGAGATGGGCAACCTTACAAAAAATGAATTCAGAATAGTGATAGTGAAGATGATCCAGGACCTCGGAAAAATCATGGAGGCAAAGATCGAGAAGATGCAAGAAATGTTTAACACAGACCTAGAAGAACTAAAGAACAAACACCTAGAAGAATTAAAGAACAAAGAAACAGAGATTAAAAATACAATAACTGAAATGAAAAATATACTAGAAGGAATCAATAGCAGAATAACTGAGGAAGAAGAACGGATAAGTGACCTGGAAAACAGAATGGTGGAATTCACTACCATGGAACAGAATAAAGAAAAAGGAGTGAAAAGAAATGAAGACAGGCTAGGAGACTTCTGGGACAACATTAAATGCACCAATAATCACATTATAGGGGTCCCAGAAGGAGAAGAGAGACAGAAAGGACCTGAGAAAATATTTGAAGAGATTATAGTCAGAAGCTTCCCTAACATTGGAAAGGAGATAGCCACCCAAATCCAGGAAGTGCAGAGAGTCCCAGGCAGGATAAACCCAAGGAGAAACACGCCAAGACACATAGTAATCAAATAGACAAAAATTAAAAACAAAGAAAAATTATTAAAAGCAGCAAGGGAAAAACAACAAATAATATACAAAGGAACTCCCATAAGGTTAACAGCTGATTTCTCAGCAGAAGCTCTACAAGCCAGAAGTGGCATGATATATTTAGAGTGATGAAAGGGAAGAACTTACAACCAAGATTACCCTACCCGGCAAGGATGTCATTCAGATTTGACGGAGAAATCAAAAGCTTTACAGACAAGCAACTGCTAAGAGAATTCAGCACCACCAAACCAGCTCTACAGCAAATGCTAAAGGAACTTCTCTAAATGGGAAACACAAGAGAAGGAAAAGACCTACAAAAACAAACCCAAAACAATTAAGAAGATGGTAATAGGAACATACATACTGATAATTACATTAAATGTTAATGGATTAAATGCTCCAACCAAAAGACACAGACTCACTGAATGGGTACAAAAACAAGACCCATATATATGCTGTCTACAAGAGACCCACTTCAGACCTTGGAACTCATACAGACTGAAAGTGAGGGGATGGAAAAAGATATTCCATGCAAATGGAAATCAAAAGAAAGCTGGAGTAGCAATACTCATATCAGATAAAATAGACTTTAAAATAAAGAATGTTACAAGAGACAAGGAAGGACACTACATAATGATCAAGGGATCAATCCAAGAAGAAGATATAACAATTATAAATATATACACACCCAATGTAGGAGCACCTCAATGCATAAGACAAATGCTAACAGCTATAAAAGAGGAAATCGAGAGTAACACAGTGATAATGGGGAACTTTAACACCTCACTTACACCAATGGACTGATCATTCAGACAGAAAATTAATAAGGAAACACAAGCTTTAAATGACACAATAGACTGGATATATTTAATTGATGTTTATAGGACATTCCATCTGAAAACAGCAGATTACACTTTCTTCTCAAGTGCACACGGAACATTCTCCAGGATAGATCACCTCTTGGGTCACAAGTCAAGCCTTGGTAAACTTAAGAAAATTGAAATCATATCAAGTGTCCTTTCCAACCACAACGCTATGAGACTATATATCAATTACCGGAAAAAATCTGAAAATATAAAAACACATGGAAGTTAAACAATACACTACTTAATAACCAAGAAATCACTGAAGAAATCAAAGAGGAAATCAAAAAATACCTAGAAAGAAATGACAATGAAAACATGATGACCCAAAAGCTATGGGATGCAGCAAAAGCAGTTCTAAGGGGGAAGCTTATAGCAATACAGTCCTACCTCAAGAAACAAGAAACATCTCAAATAAACATCTCAAATAAACATCTCAAATAAATCTAACCATACACCTAAAACAATTAGAGAAAGAAGAACAAAAAAACCCCAAAGTTAAAGTTAGCAGAAGGAAAGAAATCATAAAGATCAGATCAGAAATAAATGAAAAAGAAATGAAGGAAATGATAGCAAAGATCAATAAAACTAAAAGCTGGTTCCTTGAGAAGAGAAAGAAAATTGATAAACCTTTAGCCAGCCTCATCAAGAAAAAGAGGGAGAGGACTCAAATCAATAAAATTAGAAATGAAAAACGTGAAGTTACAATAGACACTGCAGAAATACAAAGGATCCTGAGAGATTGCTAGAGGCAACTCTATGCCAATAAAATGGACAACCTGGTAGAAATGGAGAAATTCTTAGAAAGGTATAAGCTTCCAAAACTGCACCAGGAAGAAATAGAAAATACGAACAGACCAGTCACAAGTAATGAAATTGAAACTGTGATTAAAAACCTTCCAACAAACAAAAGTCCAGGACTAGGTGACTTCACAGGTGAATTCTGTCAAACATTTAGAGATTAGCTAATGCCCGTCCTTCTCAAACTCTTACAAAAAATTGCAGAGGAAGGAACATTCCCAAACTCATTCTACAAGGGCACCATGACCCTGGTACCAAGACCAGACAAAGATACTGCAAAAAAAGAAAATTACAGTCCAATATCACTGATGAATATACATGCAAAAATCCTCAACAAAATACTAGCAAGCAGAATCCAATGACACATTAAAAGGATCATACACCATGATCAAGTGGGATTTATCATAGAGGTGCAAGGATTCTTCAATATATGCAAGTCAATCAATGTGATACAGCATATTAACAGATTGAAGAGTAAACAATATATGATCGTCTCAATAGATGCAGAAAAAGCTTTTGACAAAATTCAACAACCATTTATGATCAAAACTCTCCACAGCGAGAGCACAGAGGGAACCTACCTCAACATAATAAAGGCCATATATGACAGACCCACAGCAGACATCATTCTCAGTGATGAAAAACTGAAAGCATTTCCTCTAAGATCAGGAAAAAGACAAGGATGTCCATTCTCTCCACTATAATTCAACATAGTTTTGGTAGTCCTAGTTACGGCAGTCAGAGAAGAAGAAGAAATAAAAGGAATGCAAATCGGAAAAGAAGAAGTAAAGCTGTCACTGTTTGCAGATGCCATGATACTATACATAGAGAATCCTAAAGATGCCACCAGAAAACTACTAGAGCTAATCAATGCATTTGGTAAAGTTGCAGGATACAAAATGAATGCCCAGAAATCTCTTGCATTTCTGTACACTAACGACAAAAGATCAGAAAGAGAAAGTTAGGAAATAATCCCATTCACCATTGCAACAAAAAGAATAAAATACCTAGGAATAAACCTACCTAAAGAGGTAAAAGACCTGTACTCAGAAAACTATAAGACACTGAAGAAGGAAATCAAAGATGACACAAACAGATGGAGAGATACAACATGTTCTTGGATTGGAAGAATCAATACTGTGAAAATGACTATACTATCCATAGCAATACATAGCACTGAACCTCCTATGATCTGAAACAAAAGAACACTGAGTCAAAATAAAGTATTAAGATGGCCACTGAGCCTGTTCATCTGGAGCCTGTGCTCCGCAGCAGGAGAGGCCACAACAGTAAGAGGCCCGCGTACCGCAAAAAAAAAAATGTATTAAGTTAAAATTATATTTATGCTTACCTGGCTCTAACATTTATAATCAATTTGCTTAAATTTTCTTAATCTTTCATTAACTAAAGGGTGATTTTTTTTTTTTTACTTTGAAGCATATTATATTTTATACTTCAACCATATTACTTAGGCTGAAAGTGTTTGGTTGACAAGCATAGAAATATGTGTAATACATACATATATACTATACCTGTAAGGTAATTACCATATGGGGTTGCATTTTTGTATAATTATTAAAGATATTGTTTTTCTGAGAAACAGAGTTTTAACATTATAGAATATGAGAAGTGATTATAATGCATTTAAGCCCTACCAAATTTCCATCTATAGACAAAAATGGATATTATCATGAAGAATATACCTTTTAACTTTTCACAGTAGTTTGAATGAACCATGGTGAAATATTTCAGGTTATCCAGAGGGAGAAAATCACCCTGTAGTTTACTGGTCTTTAGTTTATAGACAAAGTGTAGCTGTAACTTACAAGGATAGATTTGAACCATCCATTCTGTGCTCTGTTAGCTAGAGTTTGCCCTCTCAAGTTGGTAGTTCTTTGCAAAGAAAAGAGGATTTTGTATGCTTGTTTATAGTTTTGAAAAATGTGATGAATTTAATGATGTATTTTTTCTTTGTGAATTGAATATAGATAGAAATGGAGATAATGAATGGAAGATTCAAGTGATAGGGATGATTCTGATGGAAATGACAGTGATGATGTAAAAATGAAACCAATTTCATATTTAAATTATCATAGTAGTATTCATTAAACCCCTTTCTTAAACAGAGCTAGATATTACAAACTGGAAAAATATTAATCATGGATTTGCTCTAGATTTTCTGTATTAGTCTGGCATGAATGTTTATATTCAAGCTGCAAAAGTAGTTTGCTAGGTATTCAGAAGTTAAAAGCAATTTAGATTAAGGATGTTTAAAGCTCATTTGTAAAATGTTCATACTATTTGAGCTGTTTTAAAAAAGATTTGCTTAGCTAAAGTCATTGGATCAGAATAATTCTGACACTCTTAATCTTCCTTTTTTACTAAGAGCCTTAGACATTTTCTTTCCATTTAAAAATCTGAATGACAAAATTTTGTAAGTAATTTAGTAGAAATAGTGCAGTAAAGAACAAATTTGTACGGAAGGGGAAAATACACTAAATTTTAATCAGGGAACATAGCAATTGTAAGACAATATACTCCCTTCTTTGTGTTTGAACAGTTTTTAAATGCATTAGTTTATAGTAATAATTGACAAGAGATGCAGAAGTAGTTACTGAGAAGCCAGTTGTACATAAAGAGTGGATTTCATAGGTTAAATGATTATGTGACCAAAAGAATACCAGCATATGGGGAGAAATCCCAGGAACTGGTGGACAGAGAGGAGGTGAGAGGGAGATCTGAGATGACACAAACAAATGCAACAGAAAGATGTTTCCCTCAATGGACCTCAGTGTTACCTTAGGTCAATCACTCTTGGCCTCTCTGAATTTCAACATTATATTTGAAATTAATTTGGAGGTGATAGGTACTAATATGATGCTTACAGTTTTTACAACTGCTGTTATTTTTTAATGAAACTGGTTCTTGTTTATATTAAAACATCAGCTAATAAAATACAATTTGCTTTTTTTTTTTTTAACCAAAATTGTAGCCAGTATGGTGTACCACAGTGTAGATATCTTAGGAAAGTCTGAATTCTTCTTGGGAAGGTAAATGATCAATAGCTTCCTTTAATTAATTTGTAACTCCAAAAATATGTTCTTCTGCACCTCCATAATTTTTAACATGATTGAGTGTGCTTTGATATCTTTGATTATGTTATTGATTCACAGAAGTGCAATATATTTGATATGTAAAGATTTCCTTCATATGTCAGATGACAGCAAAGAACAATGTAAAACATATGAACTCCTCTTCTTACCCAAGGAAGACAATTTATTTCTTGAGTCCATTAAGTCGTGGATTAAGTGACAAATATATTAAAAGTAAATGCATTTGGACTAAAGGGCCATTTATTCACTAGGAATCAGAATAAATGAAATGGGCTTATATTATGTGAGCTTGTTTATAATTCCATCATCTCAGGCAAAAGTCACTATTATGCCAGTTTAAACTGGAGATCTCTATTTCTATCTACATCTGTATCTACATTTAGCTATCTATCTATAGCTATGTTATCTATATCTAGCTATATATAGTTATTTTCTGTATAAATATATACATATAATGTTATCTTTGTAATTTCTCTATATATGTTATCACTTCATCTAAGCATCCATGAGAAGAGGAAAAGTAGGTGCATATCAAAGAAATGCAGTCAGGGAAGATGAGAAGAGTTGGTGTTAACAGAATTTACACGGCGCGAGGGGGCACTTTCTGACCACACAAAACCAAAAATAAACATATATAGGAGCCCCTCAACTAGACTGTTGGTAATTACTGGCCTAGAGCCATGAAAGTTAAACTGATGTTACACAGTAAGGAACTGAGAAGGCTAAGGTCATTTGCTTGAGCTACCTTTGGAATCTGGAAGACAACCAAGTGCCACCAAGCCTAATTCACTGGTGTCCACCCTGGGACACAGTGCTTGTCTCATGCCAGTTCACATTATTCTTTACTGGAAATGAGCCACTTTGCAAATATTGTGTCTCTCTTATTCCCAGGAGGTTTTAAATGTTCAGTAGCTAAAAGCCCATGTTTTGAAGGCAGAATTTAAAACATGAATTAACATCTGTAATAATAATATATTAAGGAACTACTGTGTATGTATTATACATTTAAGGTGGCAGACAATCCAATGTTTGATTGCTCTTTGCTTGTGATGAACTATTGTGAATTATCCAAATTATGTAGGTGTGTTTTCTAAAGCACTAAACTTATATATATTTACTAGTGAGTTTAAAGTTAGAACAAAACCCATGCTAAATGCAGTAGTTACTATTAAAGAGAGAATTATTAGATTTCTTTTTTTTTTTTGGCCACACCCCACGGCATTTGCAGGATCTTAGTTCTCTGACCAGGGATGGAACCCGTGCCCCCTGCAGTGGAAGTGCAGAGTCCTAATCACTGTACTGCCAGGGAATTCCCAGAGAATTATTAGATTTCTTATTATTTAAATTTGTTAATCTACTGTGAAATAATTCTAAGCAATCTGCAATGAGGTATATGTATGCATATGTGTGTATACATGTATGTATATATGTGTATATATACACATTTAATTTAAATATAAATGCCCACACTAATATTAAATTTTTATTTTCTATATTTTTAATGAAAATTCTAGTAATTTTTATATAGTAAGTGAGTGATTAGTTCACTATGCAAGTAGTTCTATAGGTGTATTGACTTATCTCAAACTAATGGGTAGTTTGTTTCATTGAGACCACAAAAGAGGCTCTAGGAACGTGAAAACATGTTAAAAAAAACAATTTGTACAACTGTGCCTTAACTCAGTTTGATCACTTTTACTATTTGTATGCATTTACAACATCTAATAAATAAATAGGTCTGTTTAAAATATCAACATAGGAATAAGTTTATCTGTTAGGAATTTTTTCCCTGATATACATATATCTATTCATAAATACAGTTTCTAATTTTCAAGCCTAAAAGATTATTGGTTAATATAATATCTGAATTAATATATAAACAGTTTCTCAGATAACATGAAATACTGCTTTGTGTCTTTTAGTTTAGTAAAATTATTCTTTCATTCAATTATCTATTCAACTACCAAATCCATATTAAGACTCTACAGTGAACACATTGTGCTATACTAGACTCTCTAGAGTTAAAATTAGTGTGAGATTATCTTATCAAGGAAGCAGTAATCTAGTTCACTGGTTCTCAGACATTGCTGCACACTGGAATTGTTTGGGGATTTTAAAATATATATATTAATGCCTGGGTTCTATCTCCAGAGATTCTGGTTTAATTGCTTTGGGCTACAGCCTGGGCATCAGGATTTTTAAAGCTCCCCACAAGATCATAATAGGTACAACATTTGGGAACCATCCGTGTGGCTAGGACTTAAGATAGATCTATAAAGATAATTGAGAGCTTTCAGCACCCCTCACCTCTCACCCTGCCCACTCAGTAGGAATTGACTCCTTTCTCCACTGTAATCCCATATGTATTTCCACTATATGACATTTTCTTTTATCCTCTTATTTACATTTGTGTCTCACTTTTTAGCTTGTATGTGCCTTAGTCTTTGAAGACCAGTGTATATCTGACCAATATTTTAAACTCTTGTTAGAATTCCTGGTATATAGTAGGCACCAAAGAATGTAATTTATTGAATATGAGTGAGGAATGTTCAAGTAAGAAACGTTTTTAAATAATATAACTTTGAGTACTGATGTAGGAGTCGAGATGAGTCTGAGGTAAGAGACCGCTGTTCTGTCCAGTGGAGGTGGATGGGACCTTATCTTCATATAGGCACGCAAATGCAGGGTGCAGGCACTCACCAGAGCAGGAAGGAAGGGGGTCTGTGTGAGTTCTTGTAGCTGGATAAGCTGTCACTTGGCCAGGCTACAGATGTTGAAATCTCACAGAGGGTTACTTTGAGTCAAGGGACCACAAGTCAGAAGTCTGATGACTGGACATAGTAATTAGGTGTCGAGAACTTAGAAGGATCAGAGAACCATGTAGAGCAGATAAAGGGGAATCAGTGACTGGGAGGGAGGGCTAGTCTCTGGCGTAGCTCTCAACCCCATTAGTACAAAGAAGCAGCTCATTGGGGTAAGAAACATCTTCCACCATAAGTTCCCATAGGAACAAGTGGTACCAAAGGGCTCCATTTTACAGTAGTTCAGAATATGCTTGGACCTCCCCTCTTGAGGATCCTTCTTGACCGTCATATGTGGCCTAACCTATTAGCAAGCAGTGCCAGTTCAGTGGGGACAGACGGCTCCTTTAGTCTAGGTGTTTTCTGAGTCCTTTTTAGGTAGAAAGCAGAATTCCTTATCTTCATTTACCCCTAAGGTCAAGGGCTCCCAGTTTGTTGGGTTCTTATTTGTTTAATAACTCCATAACAGAAAATAGCAAAAAGCTGAAGACTTGCAATTAGAGATGGGGCTAGGAGGAGAAAATTGATGAAAGTAAAATATGTATATATATATTTAAAAATTTTGGATGACTACAACCTATAATTTATTCCATAAAAAGTTCACTCCAAAAACTGTTGCTTTCTCTTCACACTGAAGTTAGTAATTTGCTTTACCAATATTTATACTTCTTTCTTGACTATACTTCTTCAAATTTTATAAGTATATTGTTATGACTTGGAAAGTTTAGGTGTTTTTTTAATTCCTATAACACTTACTAAAATTATTGGAGTTCTCCCAAACCATTAGAAGCAAAATTAGATTGTCAAAGCCTCCTAAATATGGTGTTCAGTGCTTTTTTTTGTCTTTTAATATAGAAGCATTTCTAGTTGTCTAGAAGAATTCATCTTTTTTTTTTTGTCCATTATCACTTCTTGAATTTTGCTTGGTAAATAAAATCAGTCTAACAAATATGTCTTTAATACTATATTGCAAATAGGAAATGTGTTTTACTAACTGCATATACTTCCTAAATGGATTTAATGAAATAAAAATTATTTTCTCTAATTTTAGTAGTTTTATTAGTCAGAACTAAAAACACTGATTCTAGATTCTATTCTTATAGAATCCTGGAATTTATAATTTTGTGCAGTGTTCGGAGAAACTTCAGCCATCGTGACAGGACTTTTATGTCTCAGAATTATGAAGAAGAGGTGAGGAGAGAAAGGTCAAATAGTTTAGATGCATTTTTTTTTTTTGCGGTACGCGGGCCTCTCACTGTTGTGGCCTCTCCTGTTGCAGAGCACAGGCTCAGGATGCACAGGCTCAGTGGCCATGGCTCATGGGCCCAGCCGCTCCGCAGCATGTGGGATCCTCCCGGACCAGGGCATGAACCCGTGTCCCCTGCATCGGCAGGCGGACTCTCAACCACTGCGCCACCAGGAAAGCCCTATATGCATTTTTGATTGTCTTAAAGCTAGGCATTGTGATGGAGGGCCCTGAAAGTACTAGACCCCTGGCCCTGTCACTTGTTAAATGAGATGGCTCACATTCTCTAGCCTTCCCCTACAGCCGACCCACTTGACTTCACATCTTTGTTTGAAAATCAGTTAGGAGCGGCAAACTTACCCTGAATTTGATTTAGTTTACTTTATTAGTAAAATAAATAAATAAATAAAAATTGAAAGTCCATTTCAGCAAGATGAAAAGTGAAATGCTATGAAGAAGCATGTTGGGACCAACCAACATGGGGCTCAAAAGAGAAGAAAATAAATAACTAGCCTTGAGAAGGTCTCCTTATTTTACTTATTCTTGTATTTTGTTTGGTCCATTTGAAAATTCATTTAGGGAATTCCCTGGCAGTCCAGTGGTTAGGACACCATGCTCTCATTGCTGGGGGCTCAGGTTTGATCCCTGGTTGGGGAACTGAGATCCCACAAGCCGTACAGCGTGGCCAAAAAAATCCAAAAAACAAAAAACAAAACTAAACTAAAAATTCATTTAAATTTTGCTTGGAGGATTACTGTAAATACGAGTGTTCTCTGGTATTTTAATTTTTAGGTTAAATTTCAAAAGAATAAGAACAGTCTCACCATGTAATGCCTAAAGTCATAAGTGTTTGCCTTAACTCTCCTTTTATAATCGTTACCATCATCTACATCCATTTATGTCCAGCTTCTTTTCATCACTCCCAGCCTTGAACTTTAAGAGTCTAGGAATGAAAAGCCATCAGTTGTTCTCCTTCCTACAGTGTCCCCTTTAATGCCTCCGTGCCTTGGTTGTGCTGCTTCCTAGAGTAACATTTCCATTTTTCCTTTCAAACTCATGGTGCACTGTTGCTTGGACTGAGAAGTGTATTGATAAATTTAGTGTCTCTGTCACTCCTACCAAACTATAAATACCTCAAGGGCAAAGACTATGTCTTACCCGTGTTTCAAACACCTGCGCACAGCACCATGAACTGGGCTGATCTTTACCATTAGAACCGATAATTGCAGTGTTCCCCAGTTTTACAGGAAAAATGAAGAAATGAAGAGTATATCCTAAAGATTTTATCCTGTAATTGTTCTTAAACTTACCTTTGTCTCCTAATGAGAATTAGTTAGGAATAAACGGGGAAACAAATACAAACAAATATTGCAGGAAAGCGCTGAAACAGTCAATTGTCCTTAGATGGATTTCTCACTGCTTTTCTTGATGTACATGCTTGTAATTGTGAATTTTGTAATAATACTGTTATCATTTATGCTTAGCAAAATTGTTAATACCCATGATGGCATTAGATATAACAATAACTGTAGAGAGCCTTGTGACTCCAGGTATTCTGACTTAAGTATGAGAACCTCTGAATATTATAAGGGAAATTCTCTTCTGTTGTCATGTTAGCTGAAAGTGTGACTTACCTGAAAATGTGAATTGCATGCTGGTGATTGAGACTAGCATTAGTTATTTCTAGAATATGCAATCAGCAATAAGCTCCAAGAAATCTTCAAGCTAAAATGTTTTCAACTTTTTTTTTTAAGTAAAGGTAGGTATACCTTGTGCAACTAAATTCTTATGCTTGATTTCCATCCCTCCCCCAACCTTATTAACAATATTCTCATCTCAGGAAACTTGGGTTGTAATAAGAAATGACATAACCCATTTTTAGTAAGGGGAGCTGTAAGGAAAGTGATGATGGTGACATTTTCATTCTTCCAGTTTAATTTGTTACATACTGCTGTGCTAGATAGATTCATCTAAGAATCCTAATCCATTTACACACTTCCTGTGATGTTTAGCATATTGACATGCAGTGAACACTTTTCCTCAGCCTTTCTGTGCTGTTTCCCTAACACAGCATAAATATAAAGTGGTCCCCTTCAAATAAGTCTCCAATCACATGTACATTGCATTAACTGAGGCTTATTTTCGTTGAGAAATCAATGTGTTCTGTCTAATCTCCATTACTTTTACATTATTAGAAATTACATCTCTCTCTGTGAAGCGCATTACTAGAGTTGTGTCATTTTTCCATGCAAAGCTGTGGGTCAGGTATCACTGAAGGCTGGTTAGCTTCAAGCTCAGGACCACCAATTTAGAACTTAATACCATGGCCAGAGGGGTAGACGATGGTCTCTAGAGTGGTCTGGAGTTAATAATAATCCCTTTATACACTCCAGATTACGGGCTTTGTTTGTATGATCTTTTTAGTTTTATACATATATCAGTCCATGAATAATATGGAGAACCTCAACAATGGCTTAGAGTCTGATTTCCTATTCACTCTTAATTATCTACATTTTCTATGTTAGAAAATTTTATATATAAGAACTTTAATGTCTAAATCATTTGAAAACTGTGAGAAAGGGAAACAGATTGTATCTTATATAGACTTTTTTCAGTGCAATGTGTATAGTCGGTAGGCATGTCTGCAATCCTAGCATCATAATTTTTCCAGCAAGTAAAAAAAGAAGCTATACTTTAAAGGACTGTAGTAAATGTATATCTAGAATGTATGCAAGTAGGCACAGTTGCATTTCATGCTTTCATTTGGATTTGTGCTAGCGTGCGTATCTCAGTAAGCCCTAGAAATACAATTAGTAAGTGATACAAGAGAGTGGTAACTTTCAGTCCTTCAAAGAAAACAAAAAGTGATATTAAATTAAGCAGACAAAAAGAAAGAGTGCACAATTAAAATGTAAAATTACTGTTTCTTTCTATAGAAAAACTTTAAAGGCAAAATCATGAAAAAACTATTAGTGGAAAACTATAAAGATATTGGTCTTTATGAAATTACTCTTCCTTTCAAATGAAGGAACATTTCAATATTCCGTATAAATAATTTTTAAGGAGGTGAGAAAGTACTTAACATTGAAAAGGGAGCACAGGCAGCTTTTCAGTCATAAATAGGCAGTGGGGAAGTCAGAAGTTGGATGTTTTCACTTGCCTCCCCAGAGAGTGGCTGCCCTTGTTGCCCAGTGCAGCTTGCCTGAGGAGCATTTGGTAGAGACGAGTGCCTGCTTTTAAGAAAATTCAGAGATTTGACAGTTACTAGACTTGTCTAGGAGTAAGTACCTCACTCTTACTGGAGGGAGAGCATCTGCCATCCTTGTATGGAAAATGCATTCCAAATTCTAAACAGGTTCTGTGGCATGAATCCATTCATAGAAAAGGCATGTTCCAATTTTTATTCAACCAACAGAATTTCAATTACAATAAAAAAAAAAATAGAATGCTCAAATGTACCTAACTGCTTGGACCACTCTGTTTTTGGATTGAGTAAATAAAAATGTATATTTCTTTAACATATAATGCTTCAGTGTTTGGTACTGACTGTTGTTTTGGCAGATTTCAATCTTTAATGTTACAAGGGACAAAATACTTTGCATGAAAATACTCTTCCTTGAAGAAATCAAAGCCTTTTGGGCCTGACCTAATCCTTGTGTTTCTTTGTTATGCTTCATTATGCGCTTTTAGTACTGCTGTAGACATTTGTTGCACTGAAATGAGGTCTCCAGCATAAAAGAATAACATGCCAAATGAAAGTTCCTATTTTCTTTTGTGTAATAAGGGGTTGTTTAATTTGCCTGAAGAATAGTCCACATAAGCAGTACCAGCAGGTCTGCTTATCCCCAGCTAGGTTCTAGCAGAAGTGAGAAATTGTCTTTCAAATTCAAAGAAATCTAATGATTTACATCACTTTTATTAAAATAAATAAATAGAACTGTGTAATAAAACAACTAATGACTTTTTAAATACAGCAATAACTGCGTAAAATACTGCCCAAGGGGTAGCAAAGGTACATCTTCTGTGATGTTAGACATTTGCTGTCTCACTAACTCTTCCATCATGGGCTCATATTTTACTATTATCACTTTCAAAGTAATTTATTTTTAATGATTTGTGATATATGGCTATGAATATTAAATGTTTTAAGAAAAAAATGTATGAATTATGTATGATTTACCTGAGAGAATGTCCTAATCTTGTTTTTAAGATCAACTAATGTCAGCATGTGGATATTTGATCAGATTCTCTTCTGTTGATCCTTTACATTTAAATATTCAGGAAAAATGACAACATAATATAAATAAACTTGGCCATATATCCTGAGTTACCTATAGGAAATGGTCAGTAAAGACTTTGCCAATGTGTATGGGTTGGATTCTCTGTGCCAGACTAAACTCAAAGGGCCCCTAATAGGGAGGAGGTTTCTGGTTGTAAAGAAACAAGTCACTGATGGTAATAAATGCTTTAAAATTATATTTTAAAATTGGAAGCAAATACAGGTTGACTGTATGTTTGCAGGTGGCTTAATGGATGTGTGTATACAAACACTCATTAAAAAGCAGAAGGAATATGATGTTAAAACTATTTATTTTTATAAATGTTAGATTTATTTATTGTGGTCCATAACAAGGATACTTGCAAGGCATTATACGGATTTATTTGAAGTGTAATGACATCAGTGAAGGACACTGGCTTTTCCTCATTCATAATTTTTTGGTAATGATTCCAGTGAATATGTGTCCCTGTGATGTCCACTCTGCCTCTTTTTTGTAAAGAACCTACAGCTTCTCTCTTCTAGTTCTAACTCTAGGATTCTGAGATTCTTTTTTTTTTTTTTTCTTTTTGCGTACGTGGGCCTCTCACTGTTGTGGCTTCTCCCGTTGCGGAGCACAGGCTCCGGCCGCGCAGGCTCAGCGGCCACGGCTCACGGGCCCAGCCGCTCCGCGGCATGTGGGATCCTCCCGGACCAGGGCACGAACCCGTGTCGCCTGCATCGGCAGGCGGACTCTCAACCACTGCGCCACCAGGGAAGCCCTGAGATTCTTATAGGTAAAATTTTTTAGGCTTGAAGGGTCTTAAAGAGAAAATGTATAAAGTATGTGAGAATCTTACCCTGAGTGCACTCTGGTCTTTTGAAAAATCAGTCACAACTGCCATCATATGTTTTATGAAGGATGCCTCTCAGAAAATGGAATGGCAGATTCCGTTCATATTTAAACCTTCAGGATTTATAGTGTGTCAGAAAACAAACTGACTCTTACTACATTCTATGCAATGGCTAGTTATTACAGATTTTGATAATATGACACTCAGTCTTTTAATTTGCTTAGAATGCAGATTATTTTATGTATTTCCCAACTGTATTTCACAGATGGGAAAACCAAGGCTTAGGAAAGTAAAGTGACTTAGGCAAGTTGCACACGTGCTTAATCACAGAGCTTGGCCTTGGACCTTTCATCCTGTCTGGGATCCGGACCAAGCCTTTTCTATTCTACTTCTAAGTGTGTTCAAGAATTCAACTAACATTTATTCAATATGTATTCAGTAATTCAACCAATATTTATAGAGTACCTACAACATGCTGGATCTATGCTAGCATAGAGAACACACCTGTGAATAAAGTAGATATAGTCCCTGACTTCTTATAATTTAACAGGGAAGATAGATATTAATCAAATAATCATTCAGATATATAATTACAAAGAAAGCCCTTTCAGAAAAAAAAAGTACAGTGTATGTTTTTATACTTGTACATACCATGTGAATGTGTTCTTATTATTAGTTCATTTAATTCACCTAAGCTCACACTAAGCAATAATTATGAATTATCTAGTAGGTGTTACGGTTACTTAAATTTAACAAGTATATTTATTTGTCAAAATCACTGAATAGAACTTGAGGCTTGTCTGTATGGTACTGGCAAAAAGAATGAACTGGATGTTTTTAATATTATATTTAAGGGAATTTTTTTTTTTTTTTAATGCAGAGAGCTCACTATTGCCTTTCCCATTTCCCAAAGTCAATGTCTATGTCTAGATTTAATTCTGAGCACAGTGGGAAGCTGTTGGATGGTTTTAAGCTGGGAAGTGAAATCATGTGATTTACATTTTTAGAATGTTACCCTGGCTTCTGGGAAGAATGGGTCATAGAGGATAGGAAGTAAATAGAGTAGTAGAAGAGAGACTAGTTACTGATATTGTACCATTCTGGGGGTAGGTCATGGTGTTTTGAGCTAGAGAGAAAAAAAGAATGGATGGAAATTCAATATATTTTGGAGGTGGCTGTAGCACATCTTTCAAATCACTGGATATTTGGATAACACAAATATTGGAGTAGTTGCTTTGTCAGTCTTCACTGTTAGAGAAATTCTAATTTTTTTTACCCCCCTCCTGCTCTTCTGCTATCAAGTCATTTTTTTTAATCACATAACTCTGCTCATTCGACTTATTACGTAAAAAAAAAAAAATATATATATATATATATATATATTCATTCTTGATGCTCTCAAGATGCTGGATGGTAATTTTTTGATCACTTTCCTTGGTAAACTCTATTTTCCATTCTCCTTGGCAGCTATCCCAACCTCGTTTCTCCTTCTCAACCCTTTAAATCCACTTTTGGTGCGTGTTATATGATCTTGCTTCCAAGTTCACACTTGATGGAATTTATTTTCCCCTTGAACTTTTCTTAACTTATCTATACCCCCTCCCAGCTTATGTGTATCTTAACTCTTCTTTATTTTCTGCCCTCTCTTAAAGAAAGGAGTCCCTCATCTGTTCCAAATCTGACCCTTTCACCAGGCTCGTAATTCCATTTTATCCCACCTCTTCTAAAACTTAAATACATCAGTTATCACTTCCCTTACTTATATTTTTGCCTGAGAACATTTTAAGAGATAAGCCCTGTTACCAAGACCATATCACACATTTGATCTTCCAGACAGTATAATATGACTTTTTCTTTAAGGCCTCTAATAAAATAGGTGTTTCAAGAGGGAGAAGGACTTTCAAGTGATCAAATTCTCTTCTTGGATCACAATTCTCTTCTCAATCTTTAGCTTTCTAGACAACTCTACCACGTGTTCATTTCCACTGTGCAGAAATCTGCTGGGGAGATTCAAGATGGTGGAGGAGTAGGTGGACGTGGAGCTCATCTCTCTCCACAGATGCATCAGGAATACATCTATAGATGCAACAATTCTCACAGAACACCGGCTGAAAACTAACATTTCCATTGTGCCACTCCCTTGACCTTACTAGACATTGTTTTGCTTTTGTTTCTACTCCTACCTGAAAGGCACTCCTGTATTTTTTGTTTTCTCTTTATTTTCCCTAGGATTCTGTCCTCAACACTCTTTTCTTCTTGCTTTACACATTGTTCACTATCCCTATATCATATACTAACTGTACAATGAATACATTCAGTTTCTCTCTAGATTCAGATTTTCTATTTTCTATTTTGTCAGAAGAATTTTATTATTTTCCACCTCCAAGTAGAGACTTTGTTCTTAGTCTCTATGCACTAGTTATTCAACCAAACTATACATTTTGGAAAGTTCTTTGACTTCCCCTTTCCTTCCAGCATATAATAGGTTATCAATTCCTATATATTTGACATCTGAAATAGTTTTTTTTAGTGAATCCCCTGTTACCCCTCTTGTAGTTAAAGCCATTTCACCTAACTGGGTCATTGAAACAGCATGTTAACTTACTTGTCTGCCTGCCCCTCGTCTCTCTCCTTACAAGTTTCTCTACACCATGGTCATCTTACAAAACCACAGACTTGGCCATGTCACTGTACTTCTGCAATATGTAAAATGACCTGAAAAGTAGAGAGAATAATTTAAAAGACATTCCTATATTTATCACCCAGATTTGATAAATATTTACCTTTTTTTTTTAATTTGCTTCAAATATTTTTGCCAAGTAAATCAAATATTATAGGTACATTTGGAATCCTCTCCTTTCCATTCCTACTACCCTCCCTCCCTCCTCAGGTCAGTGTATATTCTTGCTGTCTATATAATATGTTATTTATATTCTTAAGATTTATATTAACTGTATTATAGGCCTGCCTTGGAGATATTGCAGTTTTGGTTCCAGACCACTGCAGTAAAGTGGATATCACAATAAAGTGGGTTACACAAATTTTTTTGGTTTCCCAGTGCATGTAAAAGTTATGTTTACATTATACTGTAGTCTATTAATTGTGCAATAACTTTATATCTAAAAAAATATACATACCTTAATTATAAATACTTTAGTGCTAAAAAATGCTAACCATCATCTGAGCCTTCAGGTAGCAGTAATCTTTTTGCTGGTGGAGGGTCTTGCCTCCGTGTGGATGGCTGCTGGCTGATCAGGGTGGTGGCTGCTGAAGGCCGGGGTGGCCGTGGCAATGTCTTAAATGAGACAGCAGTGACGTCTGCCCCATCGCTTGACTCTTCCTTCATGAACCTTTTCTCTGTAACATGCAGTGCTGTTTGATAGCATTTTACCCACAGTGGAACTGCTTTCAAAACTGGAGTCAGTCCTCTCAAAACCTGCTGCTACTTTATCAATGAAGTTTAGGTAATATTCTAAATCCTTTGCTGTCATTTCACCCATCTTCACAGCATCTTCACCAGGAGTAGATTCCATCTCAAGAAACCACTTTCTTTGCTCATCCATAAAAAGCAACTCCTTACCTGTTAAAGTTTTATCAAGAAATTGCAACAATTCAGTTACATCTCAGGCTTCACTTCTAATTCTAGTTATCTTGCTATTTCCACCACATCTGCAGTTGTTTCTTCCGCTGAAGGATTGAACCCCACAAAGTCACCCATGAGGGTTGGAATCACCTTTTTCCAAACTCTTGTTATTGTTGATGTTCGGAACTCTTCCCGTGAATCATTAGTGGCACCTAGAGTGATGAATCCTTTCCAGAAAGTTTTCAATTTACTTTGCCCAAATCCATCAGGAAGAATCAGTAACTATGGAATCTATAGCCTTGTACAATTTATTTCTTAAATAATAGGACTTAAAAGTTGAAATGACTCCTGATCCATGGACTACAGAATGGAAGTTGTGTTAGCAGGCATGAACAGAACATTAATCTAGTACATCTCCATCAGAGCTCTTGGGTGGCCAGCTGCATTGTCAATGAGCAATAATATATTTTGAGTATATATATATATATATATATATATATATATATTTTTTTTTTTTTTTGAAAGGAATCTTTTCTTCTGGCTGTAGGTCTCCATAGTGGGCTTAAAATATTCAGTAAATCATGTTGTAAATAGATGTGCTGTCATCCAGGCTTTGTTGTTCCACTTATGGAGCACAGGAAGAGCACAGAATTTAGCATAATTCTATTATTATTTTTACTAGCCCCTGAATATTAGTTCCCAGTTTTCCTTTATATTGTATGGGCTCAGGTAATCCTATTTGTTTCCTTTAGTATGTTTAATTACTATTTCCTGAGGGGCAGATTCATATGCCCTGTCCTTCAATACCAGGCAGTGGAATCATCCCCATTGAAACGTGTCTATCCCATAATATAATTCAGCAAAAGAGATGTAACCATCTTATATGATAATAATGAAAAAGTTTGAAATATTGCGAGAATTATCAAAATGTGACACAGAGACAGGAAGTAAGCAAATGTTGTTGGAAAAATGGTGCTGATAGATGTGCTAGTCTCAGGGTTGACACAAACCTTCAATTTGTAAAAAATGCAGTATCTTTGAAGCACAATAAAGCGAAGCACAGTAAAATGAGGTACATCTGTATATTATATACAGATGTATGTATGCCCTTTTTGGCTCAGATTTTGACTTTGACACTTATCCATGTGGATACATGTAACTTTGGTAGAGCAGTTCTCAAGCTGGAACCACAAGGGCCTGTTAAAACACAGGATGCTCAGGCCCTTCTAGGGTTTGATTCAGAAAATGTGGGGTGGGGCCCAAGAGTTTGCATTTTACCCAGTTTTCAGGTGATACTAATGCTGCTTCCTGGACCATGCTTTGAGAAACATTGCTCTTATAGACTCGTTGTAACCATGGTATGGCATGTCTTTTTATGATACCGCCACAAATTATGAGATCATCGTTCTTTTGATAAGCATTTCAAGTGTTGCCAGATTTTTGCAATCACAAAAAAAAGCTGGAATAAACATTCTTGTATATATTTACTTGTACATAAAATGAATACCCCTAGAACATATTTTTAGGTGCGGAGTTACAGGGTCCAATGGGTTGTGAATGCTAAAGTTTATTAGATATTTTCAAATTTCTCTCCAAGCTGGTTGTACATATGTATTCCCACATTCCCACCAGCAGTTTATGAAAGCTTTCATTGCTCCTCATTTTCACACTCACTTAGTATTTGCAGAATTTTACATTTTTCACCAGTGAGATGGGTATGAATTGGGATATCATTGATGCATTAATTAGTGTTTTCCAGATTACTAGTGAGGTGGAACATCTTTTTTATGGCCAGTGGTTATTCTCTTTACACCCTCTGTGCATCACCTGGCTCATACTTTCTCAAGTTTTCTATTTATTTATTTTTTAATTTCCATATTGCTTTCTAGGATTGCCTTATTTTGGATGCTTTTATCAGGGGTGTTTTCTTTCAGTTTATGGCTTGTCTTCACTTGGCCTATTGTGTGTTTGTTTGAACATACAGATGTTTTAAATTTAATGAAGACAAACATATCAGTCCTCTCTTTCATGGCCTTTTTATATAAAACCTTCCCTAAACTAACATTATAAAGAAATCCTCCTATATTTCTGTCTAAAATGTTGACATTGTGCTTTGCACATTGGGCTTCATTGCCACTTATTTGGGTGAAATTTTGTAAACCCCATTTCCATGGATCTCATTCAGGGTCCTGAATTTAAGCACTATTCTCAGATCTAGCTTTCTGCCTCTTGTGGTCTCTAAAATAATGTCTAGTATTGGTGTGCGTGTGTTCATCTCCATCCTTCAACCCTGACAGCAGGGGTCTGGGTCCAGGATCCTGGGCTGGCACTGAGGCAGCTGGTGTTCCTACCACTCTGGATTGGCCTTTCATCATTTCTAACCCCTGGAGATTCCCTTTCTCACTCCTTCCCTCCCTTCCTTCTTGATCTCTCTCTCCCCTTCCCACTCTATCTCCCCCCTTCTCTCTCTCCTCCACCCCTCTCTCTCTGCCTCTCTTTCTCTTTCTGTCTAAACCTCTTTAGCAATTCCACAGGATTGGAGCATGAGGAAGGACTTACTTCCCCTCAGTTCAATCAACTGTGTTGCTAAAAAGGCATTCTCTGTGCTTCTTAAAAAATTCTTATTTGTTGTTTTTAAATCTGAAAGTAATTCAGTTTTCTTTCTTTTTTTTTTTTTTGTATGGTATTTGCAGTCTTCATACTTGGACTTAGCTCAGTGTTGCAACTTTGTCCTTGCCCACTTTCCTCTATCACCCTCTTTCCACGCATATTGGCTTCCCTTAGGCTATATCTTCTCTCAGTGTATGACAACTGGTCAATTCCTCTGAGCTCAGCCTTTTCGATATTCATATTTTAAGTATTTTTTCACTTAATTTACTTGTAGATAATTGTAAGCATAATTTTGCTTTTCTCTTTTGTTCAAAGTTTAAAAGACTTACTTTTTAGTCCAGTGGTTAAAATACTTATCTTCTTATTGTTTGGTTATACTTCTTTGGCTTATGTTTAAATATTGTGGTCTGTAATTTTCTTACATTTGGAATTTATTAATTTTTTCTATGAGGTCAAATACTTTTGAGGCAAATGTTTCATTTAAATGAAAGAAGAATGTGTATTATTCTCTGTAGGATACCAAATTCTGTGCTGAGAAATAGTAATGCATGATCTATGGTTATTAATGCATTAATTTTATATTTTAGAAGTTACCTATTAAATATTATGCAAAACTATTATATTTTATTTTTCTGTCAAGAAAGATAATACATGAAACTATTTCTTTTTTAAAAATTAATTAATTAATTAATTAATTTTTGGCCGTGTTGGGTCTTCGTTGCTGCCTGCGGGCTTTCTCTAGTTGCGCGAACGGGGGCTACTCTTTTTTGTTTTTATTTTAGATGTTGCGGGTAGGAGTTTATTAATTAATCCATTTTTATTGTGTTGGGTCTTCACTTCTGTGCGAGAGCTTTCTCTAGTTGTGGCAAGCGGGGGCCACTCTTCATCGTGGTGCGCAGGCCTCTCACTATCGTGGCCTCTCTTGTTGCAGAGCACAGGCTCCAGACGCACAGGCTCAGTAGTTGTGGCTCACAGGCCTAGTTGCTCCGCGGCATGTGGGATCCTCCCAGACCAGGGCTCGAACCCGTGTCCCCTGCATTAGCAGGCAGATTCTCAACCACTGCGCCACCAGGGAAGCCCCGGGCTACTCTTCATTGCGGTGTGTGGTTGCAGTGGCTTCTCTTGTTGCAGAGCACGGGCTGTAGGCGCGCGGGCTCAGTACTTGTGGCACACTGGCTTAGTTGCTTCACAACATGTGGGATCCTCCCAGACTAGGCCACGAACCTGTGTCCCCTGCATTGGCAGGCGTATTCTTAACCACTGGGCCACCCAGGAAGTCCCTGAAACTATTTCTATATATAGATTCTTTTAATTTAGAAGAATAAATATAAGTAAATATAAAATTATGTAACATAGAATATTATGCTGGAAAAAACACTGGGTTGGGAGTCCAAAAACAGATTTTATTGAATTTACCCCATGCAAGTTGGATAAAATTGAGTAATTATTTAACTTCTTGAGTATTTTGTGTTTTTATGAAATGAGGAATTTGGATTTGATCATCACCCAGGTATTTTCCAATTCTATAAAATGCTGTGATAATCCCTTTCCTGAAAATGTATATATTGTTTTCACTTAGAAGTCAGTTTTTCATTTTATTTAAATCATTTCAGTTATAATTTTTAAATGGAAATATTAATGAAAATAAATGTGCCATAATTATAATTATTCAAGTAAAAAAAATGTATTAGGCATGCTAATTTGCTGTATACCAATTTTATGAATATTTCCACTTTGGATTGCTACACTTTAGTGAAGCTCCCGCATGACATCTTCATCTCAAGGAGCTTAGTTCATCAGTTTCAACTATCTAAAATATCCTAGTGATGATGTTTGCTTAACTTAAACAACAGTTAATATATTTTAAGGGACCTAGTTAATCCGTTGCTTGAAAAACAGAATGGTGCATTTCCCCCCCCCGCCCCCACCATGGTCTTTTTCCTTACCATTCTTTCTAGCCGGTTGGTCTATTAAAAGAATTTCTAAAATTGTTTTATTCCTATTTTTCCTACATTGCAACAGTATATCATGTATCTCAGGCCTCAGACAACAAGTGGAGCTTGGAGAGGGCTGCAGCACATTTATCTGCATTGCCTGTAGGCGAATACTTGGTGTCAGCTGTCAATTATTTCTTATCTTCAAAGGGTGTCACTCTGACAAGACAATTGGTGCCCTAGCAATTCTATTAATATAAGTCTTGGTTTTGCCTCCTGGCATCATTTTGAGAAGGCACTGTATGTCCTCCATCTTGAACTTCCATGAAAACCTATTTCCAAATTCACAGATAAGAGTTTTAGGAGCTTAATTAAGTTTAAAGATACTGAGTTCATGAGGTCTGACTTGAAGTGAAGGGACTAGTGGAAATGTTTTGTTGTACTATGTTTGATTGTTTTTATTCCATTTAAACATTATTGACCCAGTCTCCACTAATTCAGAATTTATCTTTTAGAGCGTGGGAGGAAAAGTATTAAAAAAAATCTTTACAGAGTAAAATAATGATATTAACAATATTTAATGTATTTATTTAATTAATGTATTTATTTAATAATATTAACAATATTAAATATGTCCAGAGAAGCATAATTTTTAAGCACTTTTAAGGCCCTTATTTTGATATGTTCAAATTTTATACAGACAATATATTAATTGCATATTGTTTTGTCAATTAAGATTAGACTTAAGATAAGACTTCAAAGACAAATACCTTATTTAACTTTTCGTGTTTGAAGGCATTTCAGTTATTTGAAGAACACAGGCTCTGGACTGATTCCGTAGTTTTTCCTTTATAATTCAGATTGCTAAGGTTTTACAGTATGTGAACATCTGTTAAGAATCCTCATTCATCATACCTTTCTGAGAGATGGAGTGTAGCCACATTTGCTACTCAGAAAGGCCATAGCGATAACTGTTTGGTTTGACAAGGAAGAGATATGTATCTGAAGTGAAGGGAGGCAGGATGGGAATGAAACACTGCCCATCTCTGCAAATATCAGGAATGCGACTCATTGGATAGGTTTTAGAGTTGCCATGACAAGGCTTAGTACTAGATAACATCTCTAACTAGGAAAGAAAATAAGTCATCTCTTTATTAATTCAGATACTGTTTATAGATGTATTGTCAAGGGCAATCTTTTTTTGTAAGATTTTATTTTGATTAAAATCTTTAGGAAAAGATGATATATTTGACATCTCATACATTTTATCAGAGACCTGTCATAAGCAATCTGGAATTAAGATAGAGAATGTCTCCTTAAGCAAACAAATAATCTTCTTTGAAGTTGCCAACTGTTCCCTTTGGCTAGAGACACATTAGAACTTTGTCACTTCTAGAAAATGTCACACAGCCATGGAACTAAGGCAGACTTTTAAAACTTTAGCTAACTCTAAGAGTTGCAGAAAAGATTAAATAATTTTCCAAAGGTCTTTCAATCTTTTTTATTTTTTCGGTATGTGGGCCTCTCACTGTTGTGGCCTCTCCCGTTGCGGAGCACAGGCTCCGGATGTGCAGGCTCAGCGGCCATGGCTCACGGGCCCAGCCGCTCCGCGGCATGTGGGATCTTCCGGGACCGGGGCACGAACCCGTGTCCCCTGCATCGGCAGGCAGACGCTCAACCCCTGCGCCACCAGGGAAGCCAAGGTCTTTGAATCTTGACAACAGAGTCCGGGTGTCTTGAATTCTAGTTAATTGTTTCTTCTCTTTGTCTTGGTTGCCCCAGTCTCCACGTTTTTCAGTAATCAATAACATGTATTGCGTCAATAAACATCTATAAACATGTATTGGGTGCCTACAATTTGCCAGCCCCTATGCTGGGATCTGTATACAGATGTGAGTATCATACTGCTTGTCACAGTCTAGTTGACAAGATGGAAAGAAACACATTTGAAGAGATGTGATAAATGCTATGACAAAGATGAGGACAGGTTGCTGAGAGCACTCAAAGGAGGAACAGCTAATCTAGAACTTAACTTAGACTAGGATATATGGAAGACTTCTCAGGGCAGGGTGTTGCCTCAGATAAGTCATTAAGGTCATATAGGAGTTAGGAGAGAAGGGGAAAATCTTCCTTTCAAAGAAAATAATATCTACAAGAGGGATAAAGGGAGTGAAACAGTAAGACAAGAATAAAGGGTGTAAGTAGGGAAATAGTGAAATGAGACTAGATATAGGGAAGGATCAGACCATGAAGGGACTTGTGTTGCATGGATAAGACTTGGATTTATGCTCAGAGACATTAGGGAGCCATTGAAGTGTTTTTAAGTTGGGCATGTTCAAATCAAATTTCTCTTTGGCAGTAATAAATATACTCTATTGAAATAATTAAAATATTTGTTTAATAAATGAATGAGTAAACGAATGAATGAACACACATGTTTTTTCAGTCATACCTGTACAATGATCATTTTAAGTAGCATCAGCCTGTACATGAAGGAGGGGGTAAATCATACAACAGCAGTTAAAGGCTACTGTTCAAAACAATAACCCAGCCTCTGTAAACATCAGTTTGTTTTAACTGGTAGAGTTCAGACTGTATCCAGAAACCAAGCGACATTAAAGGTTTATATAGAAAAGATTTCATAGTCAAAGTTACAAAGGAGGGAGCTTGGTTTGGGAATAAATGGTACGTGAATGTATGGAAAGGGAGGAGCAGGAGTGATGGGGCCGCTGGCCAGCTGTGGGGCTGCCCAGGAGGGGGATGGAGAGAATGATGATGAGGGGGGCGGCAGCATAATGGAGATATTTCTAGGAGGGACTCATAGAAGTCGGTGATTAACTAGAAACACAGGTAGTAAGAGAAAGAAGAGGAAAATTTGGCACTGGTTTTTTAAACTTGTGAGATTATGAGAAATGACGTTAGCAGAGGATTTGGTAAAGGTGTATGGGTCTGAGGACGATGATGATATTTGATCGAAGTGTGTATGCTCAGTGGTGGATGGTGCTCTGAAACAGGATCTGAGATGAATCAGTGGGATGCGGGTGTCAGTTTGAAAGTTGTAGTGAAGTGAAAAAAATGGTTCCCTGACCTTGACTTTTGGCTCCTAACCACTCACCCCACACTTCACTGGCTCACTGTGCAACCATGGGCAAAACATTTAACCTTATTTTAAAATGTGTGATACTGAAATTAAAAAGATTGAAAGGTGGGGCTTCCCAGGTGGCGCAGTGGTTGAGAGTCTGCCTGCTGATGCAAGGGACACGGGTTTGTGCCCTGGTCCCGGAAGATCCCACATGCCACGGAGCGGCAAGGCCTGTGAGCCATGGCCGCTGAGTCTGCACGTCTGGAGCCTGTGTTTCGCAGCGGGAGAGGCCACAACAGTGAGAGGCCCGCGTACCGCAAAAAAAAAAAAAAAAGTGGTTGAGAGTCTGCCTGCTGATGCAAGGGACACGGGTTTGTGCCCTGGTCCCGGAAGATCCCACATGCCACGGAGCGGCAAGGCCTGTGAGCCATGGCCGCTGAGTCTGCACGTCTGGAGCCTGTGTTTCGCAGCGGGAGAGGCCACAACAGTGAGAGGCCCGCGTACCGCAAAAAAAAAAAAAAAAGATTGAAAGGTGCCTTACCGATCAGAAATCTTAGATTCTTTGAAGGGCTTAAATTCTAATTCACTGAAGAAAAAACAGTTCTATATAATTACATATTTTTGGAACAATATATGGTATACGTGATTTAAATAAGTAAGAAGTATGTTTTTTATATTTAAGTCCATCTCAAATAATTCTACTTTGAATAATTTTTTCATTAGTAAGAGCTGAAAAAGGAAGGATTATTTCACTTGGCTTTCAGTTAACCAGAATATTCCATACACCAGAATAGTCCCATTATATGATGCCTTACAATGAACTATCCTTTAATATAGATATTAAACTCCTGCATTAAAATTATATTTTCAATAAATGCTATTCAAATATCTTAATGTAATCAATGCTACTTTGGTACCATTCTTTCTGGCTTTGCCATCCTTTGCTTGGAACAAAAGTTAAATGCTTACCTATATTAGCTACTCTATTCTCTCCTCTCATAAAAACAGGTTGAGAAGCTATTGCATTTTTCAGGGGAGCCAGAGCTCTGTTAGCTTGGTCCCTGATAGGTCAAGGGGAAGATGCCTACTTCTGTTAGTTCTAGCTATCGAATAATGAGAGAGACTTCCTTTGCAGTATAATTGGACTTTTTAGTTAATCAGTAACATTGTTTATTGGGCATTCTGTGCCAGCTTTACATTCTCTATGTCACTTAACCTATTTAAGAGATTTAGAAAAGGTAAGTAACTTGCCTGCGGTCATATTGCTAGTAAATGATGGATTCAAGACTCCAACCCATATATGTCTGATTATATGCATAAGAGGAACAGGGACTTGACCGTACGCAATTATGAGAGCTGTTCAAACAGTCTCTGTTGGGTTGTTCTTTTCACACCCCATGCTGGGGTTTGAAGTCCATGGAACAGGCACTGGGGAAGAAAAATGGAATATAAAGTAGGGAAGAGCAAGGAAAAAGCTGGAAGTCACAAGCACAATATTGGAACCCTTGCCAGTTTTCATTTCTATGACCTTGATGATGTCCGGCAAAGGCCAGCTCCATTAAGGAGCTGAACAAGCACCCTAGCCCAGGAGTCCGAGACACTGAAGAAGGACTGGGGAGGGAAGAGTAGTTGCAGGCCCATCTGAGGCCTCATGCCATCACCAGGGCCACCAAATGAGCAAGAGTGTGTGTAAGCTACTTCCCTTCCACCTTCCAAATCTTCCCACTTAGCAATCTGTCCATGGCCCACCCCAATCAGAGACATTTGGGGAATGGAATTCTGGGAAGTATAATGCAGCTAACCAAGTTGCCATATTGCAGAATCTCCACAACCAGGAAGAAGAGTTTGGTGGGAAATCTTAAAGTAAGGAGTGTATTAAATATGGACAATGTGACCATCCAACATCCAGTTTATATGTAACATTTCAGAGTGAGAAGGGGACATAGATGTCATTGAGTTTTCACCTTCATATCATGAATGTGAAAGTCTAGTCAAAATTTAAGAGGTATTATGCCCTGAATGTTTGTGTCCCCCCAAAATTCATATGTTGAAATTCTATTCCCCGATTGTGATGGTATTTGGAGTTGGGGCCTTTGGGAGGTGATTAGGTCCTGAGGGCAGAGCCCTCATCAATGGGATTAGTGCCCTTATAAAAGAGACCCCAGAGAGCTTCCTCATCCCTTCCACCAGGTGAGGACACAGCAAGAAGATGGCCCTCTGTGAACCAGGAAGCAGGACCTCACAAGATGCTGAATCTCTTGGTGCCTTAATCGTGGACTTCCCAGCCTCCAGAACTATGAGAAATAAATTTCTGTTGTTTATAAGCCACACAGTCTACAGTATTGTTACAGCAATCCAAATAGACTAAGACAAGATGTGAAGTAATTTTCTCAAAGACACTGAGTGAGGCAAGCTGATACGAGGTTGAAATGCCCTCTTTCCTCATCTTTCATTTTCCAGGTTTAGATGGTATAGAGTAGTCAATGAGTAATGTGGACTTGGTGTCACATATCAGGGTTTCATTATTGAAGGAAAGGTGGTCTCATGCAGGGAAACTAATCAAGGGAGGGGATTCTTTTATTATTTACTTACCACTCGTAAATATTCAAATTCAGAATAACTTTCAGTATTTCCCATTTGGCTCATAATATTTCTTAGCTCTGTCTTTTTTAGTTGTAAGCTGATTATTCTTTCTTCTCTTTGATATATGTAGTTTCTTAGACCCAAGAGATAAATCTTTTAAATCTAAAATATGAACCTCTTCTCTGAGTACCTTAAGTCACCTGATATCTATTTGTGGAATTAAGTACCATTCATATCATTTCTAGATGTCCTTGGCACATTTCTGCCTGATTTTCATTCTTCTTGTCACCAACTCCATCTGAAAAGTTTTGTTCAGGTATAGTGTATCTCTTTTTCCCCTACAAATCTGGCAGAATTCTTTTTTAACTGCTCTAATTTTCGGCCATCAGGAAAGATAAAGGGAGAAATAATCTTTGTTCTCTCTTCACACACTCTTCCTTTTCCATTTTAAATTGCCTCTCTCTTTCTCTACATAAAAGGTTGGTGGTTTCAAGCAGCATCAGGTTGGAGATAAGCATGTCTTTACCTGACCCTGCTGACTGAGCCAGGGAGATAAGAGATAGGATGGCATAAAAACAGCAAAACTTGGAAGAGGAGAATTCATTTCTCCTGTTAACCCCTTCCCCTCCCCCCTGGGTATGGGTGGAAGGCAGGAAAACACAAAATAATAATATTTGTTGGCACCATGTTCTTCTGTATCCTGACTTCCAAAATGTATGTGAGGGCCTCCAAGTACATTTCTTCCGTCTAATAAAGAGGAGGAGCTCTTGCGGTAAGAGAGAGGTGGGGCTCAGCACCTCCACGTTCTGCTCCTGGAGGCTGCAGTCCTGGAGCTCGGCCAGCAGCCACCACTGCAAACCTCATGCTGCCCTAGCTCTCCTCTGACTCTTGGATGAGCCAAGGAGAAAGGAACCAGGGACCAGAGGGCTTGGCTGGTTGTCCACTGATAACATGCCAGTTACTAGAACACTTCTGAGCAAAAGTATCCAGTCAGCAGAGCTTATGTTCTTGGGAAATAAACTGCTATTGAGAAATTGCTCTGGCTAAAAGTATATAGTGTGGCCAACTATCTGCCAAAAGCCATGGAATAAATGCTGTGATACCCCAGATCTGTCTCTGGATCACCTGGATTTCAAAGCATAACTGTTGTGGAGGTGCCTTAGGTGCAGAGGAAATGAAGATGGTGCTGTTTCTTCCCATCAGGGCTTCAGAACTTTGCTCTGGCCCCTGCCTGCAGTTGCTATTCTCTTCCTCTCTCCTTCTTGCTTCTCGAACCTCACATTGGCCTCTTACAGTTAGCCTGCAGTAACAAAGGCCAGATGCCTAAGTGACTGAAATGACAAACGTCAGCCTTTAAGGGCACAGTGACAGTGGTTACCGGAAAGGGTAGAAATGAACGATTAGAGTTGGAGTGCCCTTGCATGCTATTTGCAGGAATGAGCTCTTGTAGAATTCTCCTTCTACACCCCGTTTTGTTTTTAGGCTTTTCCTGAATCCGCTCCCACTCTCCTCACCCCTTCAGCCCCCACTCCCACCCACAAAAGCAGAGTCTATGGCAAACGTTTCCTGGTAGCTGCTTCACTTTGGCAAGCGCTCCCAGGACAGGAGTAACTGGGAGAGTGACCCAGGGAAGGAGGGAAAGTCACTCCAACCCCGACCCTGACCCTAACCCATTGTGAGGCTGGTCACCACAAGGAGCACCTGGGCCTCCCCTGGGACCTCTGAGTAACTGTGTAAAGGGGGCCTCAGGTGTATCTCCTTGAGAGACTGGCTTCAGTATCTCAGGTCAAGGTGACCCTAAGAGGTCAGCTGCCTGCTCTTCATGGTTTGTGCATATGCCAGATTGATTGAGTGCATCCCCACATATATCCCACAAGCTGGAAGCAGACTCTTTTCCGGGCGGAAAGTGAGGGAGCCATGGCGAATGGAACTATGGTACTGTCAGGTCAGCTGCTGGACTGGCTGTGGTAGTAATGGCTGCAGTGAGAAGGCGGCCTGAGGCTGTGTGGCGGTGACATTGCAGCACACTGTGCTGCTGCCTCCGTGGGGATCTGGCCACGCAGTGAAATGTGGTCACCTTAGGTTTTCCCTCATCGTGTTCTTGAAATGCCTCTTATGCCAAGCAATTTGTTGTCTATACCATCCATCCAATTGGTCTCTGGTGTCATCTTTTGGGACCATGTATGAGTGAAGACAACTTAAAGGCTCGAATAGTACTCTTAAAGCTTTGACCAAATCATGCACCCTTGCACTTGAAGTTTGTAGGGATAGGATTATGGCTGCATTTTTCTTGGTGAATATTGACTCTCTTCCATTTTGGCTTCATCTATCATTATAGAATCTTATTAGAAATACTAGATAATGGTCAAGTTAACTTTGTTTTCTTAAAGCAAAAGGTAGAAAACCTCTGTAGATTTACAGGGATTACAGAAAAATCTGAGCTAAGAAAATCTTGGGTTCTAGACTTAGTTACTGCCATCTCGGTTTTCTGACTTACTAGTGGTGTTTTTTTTTTTTTTTTTTTTATTGCACTGACTAGGAAAAGTATAGATGAAGATATTCATGGTTTTATGGGCATCAAACAAATTTACTGCTATAATATTTAGTAAAATATGTGTTTCCATTAGGAAGTTAAATATTTGTTTTCTTTTCTTTGCAGTTTGGAAGTAAATAAGCGTTTTCTTAATATGTCACAAAGGGGTAGACTTTAGAAACAAAAGTGCATGGCTTTCTTGTTCATCATGAGGAATTGCCCAAAAAGTAGTGTTTAGACCCTGCATGCACTATTTTCTGTTCTTTTCTCTTCCTCTTTTAATTTATTAAAAAAAATTCCCCATCTTTACTGAGGAATAATTGACAAATATAACTGTATATAGTTAAAGTGTGCAATGTGATGTTTGATATGCACATATATTGTGGAATGGTTACCAAATCAAGATAATTAACACATCCATCACCTCACATAGCTAACTCTTTGTGTGTGTATGTGTGTGTGTGCGTGTGCGCACGCGTGTGCTAAGAGTGCCTAAGATCTACTCTCAGCCACTTTCAAGTATACAATACTGTGTTAACTATAGTAATCAATAGATCCTCAGAACTACTTCTTCTTATAAAAGAAAGTTTGTACCCTGTGACCTGCATCTCCCCATTTCCCTCTCCCCCCAGCCCCTGGCAACCACCATTCTATTCTCTGTTTCTATGAAATCAGCTTTTAAAAAATATATATTCCACATATAAGTGATATCATACAGTATTTGTCTTTTTCTTTCTTGCTCCTTTCTTTATGAAAATCACCACATTGCCCACAGGGACAGGCTGAGGCCCCGGCACTGCAGGGAACCTGGAGAGAGTGTGCTGTCATGGTGGCAAAGACATTCACCTCTACTTACAAAGGAATGGTATTGAACTGTTAGGGGCGTGCAACATTATGTGAATCTGTTTCCTTACCAGTATTCTATTGCTTTAAGAAGGAATGAGAATTTAAGTTTGAACATACTTATTAAAATCTGCTCCAAGCAATTGGAGGCTGGTGATGAGGAAGGGCTGTGGCCCTAGAATATAGAGAAGAGTTACTGAAGGCAAAGAGGCAGTTACCTGTAGGGAAGTGGAGACAGCCAGCATCAAGTGTTTGGAGCAGGTGCAGGTGAACACGCCGAACAGGAGCTGTGAGATTTGAAATGCCCCAAGGGACCAAAGTAGAAAGCAAATTGGAAACTGTTTTCCTACAAATGGAGTGATGGAGCTTGGGAAGGTAATTCAGGGATTGCTGCCCCAGACATATGAGTCCTTTGAAATTGGGGCTTGAAATACTTATTTAACAAGTTCGGCCATGCTGTAGAACAAAATACGGTTTTGCCATAAAATATGGGCTCAAAACAAAGATTGATTCATTAGCCGTGGATTAAAAGCAGATCTGGTCCAGTTTTTTGTGGGATGAATTTTCTGTCTTTCCTCAATGCAGGCAATTGGAAAATATAGATTTTTAATATTCTCCACTGAATGTCTTTCTAATGTTTTACTTGGTACACTTGAGAAAATAAGTATTTTTCTGTGAGACAAGCTAAGGGTATGCTCTTTCAGCTCTTATGTGGCATTAGAGGAGGGCTAGCAGATGAATTCTTGAATATAATGCCATCATTGATTGTTTTAGAGAGATCAGTGGAATTTATGTGCATTGCAGTAAATGCTAACTTTGTTTAAGGATTATTAGTCTGTTCTTGAAGACATTACCTTATTTCAAATAGTTGACATTTATAATATAGGGAAAAAAGAAGGATAGAAGGGTAAGTTTCTTCTCCCTGGAACCCTGTTCCGTTTCTTCTGTGCCTAATTGTTAGCTCCTACTCATCCTTCAGATCTCAGGGAAGGTCTGTCGTGGGGACACCTGCAGGCAGGTGCAGACACCACAGACCTTAGTAGCACCTTTGACCTCCTCGTAATATAGTGCATCCTAGATGCAGTTTTCAATTTCCCTCATTACTTAATACCTGTCTTTCCCATTAGAATGTAAACACCATCAGGGCAGGACATTTTATTGCTCAATAATGGATTCTCAACACCTAGGAATATGGCAGGGGCTGGTCATAATCACTAACGCTCTGGCATGCTTACTGTGTGTCAGGTCCTGTTCCAACACAATGTGGATTCACTTATTTAATCATCACTGCAACCCTATACAAAGGGTATTATTCCCATTTCTAGAGAAGAAAATGATGGTCAGAGAGGTAAGTCACCTGTCCAGGGTGACAGACTTAATAAGTGGCAGAGCTGGCATTCATAACTGCTGTCTGGCTCAAATATTTGATGGGACCATCAAATATTTTGGGACTATCAAAGGGAGGAAAGAGTAATAAAAATATTCAGTCTGAGCTCTGTTGATTTTATGATATATGGGCTGGAGTTGAAGATGATCCACACCTAGTAGATAAATGTAGAGAAAACTCATCAGTGGAGAATGGCTTAACACCTACGCTGTTGGAACTTGCTTCTCAATAATTTTGTTTTCATGGGACAAATTTGGGTAAAAATGGAAATTCTAAATAGGATGAAGCATAGGAGTGGTTCTTGAATTTGATGCAAACCATGCATACCTGGAGATCCTTATTGGTTTAATGAGACAAAGAAGGAAAGGCAAAGAAATATCTGAAGTATTCAGCTAAAATTAATAGGAAATCTTCATTATAGTTATTTTTGAACTGTTTAAACTTTGGAAAACTGGGTTTTAACAGCACCAGTGAGCTATCACAGAGCAGTGGTTCCAAAGTATTAGTCAGAAAGTCTTTACCCTCTCAGCCTCAAAGATGAGGAAAGGAAATGGTAGGTAGTGTCTGTACTTTAGTCATGGGAGGCAGCATTGGCAAGACTGTCCTGTTAGGTGTTAAAATAGTCATTATTTTATAAAAGCAGTTTTGCTAGTAGATTCAGGGTTGGTTGGTTATTTTATTTTGTTTGTTTTTATTTTTCATGTATTTGAAAAAATAAGTAATTGGTGACCCCATGTTGAATCTCCCGCTTTTGTTTCCATTTTCTGCTCCATGAAATCCCACAGTTTGGGAACCACTGATCCTAAGAATTTAAAGTCAGTGAAACTTTTTAAAGGAAATCTCTGTATAGATTTATGTAGTTTTTTGTTTGTTTTTTTTTACAGTTTTTTATGTGTTCATGTCCCTGATAAAGAAAATGAATTAATGAGAAAGCATGGAAGGAGCATAGAAAGAATGACAGGGAGTGTTAAAAGGACCGCTACCCACGAGATGTGTTCTGCTGCTTGTGAAGGCTCCGCCTGGGACAAACTCACATCTGAGAGTTATCACTGTGGTCTTTTTACTGAAGAAACAAAGTAGAAATTAGTGTTTGCTTTTTTTAAGGAAAAAAAAGAAACATCAGAAACAACCTTTCTGTAGGAACAAATGGAAACACTACTTTTTTTCCTTCTTTTTTATTTCCACAAAAAGTCTTATCAGCCTGTATTAGAAAATGGAAATGTGACAAAAGCTATCTGGTGAAGACAACTAATAAGCATGCTACAATGAAGCATCCTTTTGTAAAACAAAGTTGACCTCCTGGAATAAAGCTTTAAGTTCGTGGCCAAGGGATTATCATTCATATGCACTAAGTTGTTAAAAATTGGGTGATTGCCATAACTGCTGAGGGTCAAGTGGTGGCATTACCAGAGTCTATGCCATTCATTGGCTGAAAACATTTCTTCCCCTCCGTCCATTTTCCAAATGTTCTTGGGGGTTGATTGTGAAGTTTCTCCTTGAAGTGTTTTTAAATTGGTGCTAATGTACTTATCCTGTGACATATTCCATAGTGTGTTACATGTAACTAGGTTCTTAAAATAGTACACCTTGTTGGTGGAAGTGTAAAGAACAACAACCATTTGGAAAGGCATTTTGATAATTACTACAAAAAATTTAAATGCACATATCCTCTGACCCAGAATTCCACCTCTAATATTCTGTCCCACAGATATATGTGAACAAGAGTATATCTTCATTAAAGAATTCTTTTTAATCATGAAAACCAGAGGCAGTTGGAATGTCCCCTAAAGGAAGAATGTTTACATAAATTATGATACATGCATAGTATGGTACACCATGACACCAAAAGAAAGAATGGTGCAGAACTGTAGTAACTTTAATGGAAGGAGTATGTTGATATATTACTGAGTACAAAATAGAATTATAGAACTTTTAGTATGATACCATTTTTAAAAAAGAAGTATAGATAGATATGTGTGTGTGTGTGTGTGTGTGTGTGTGTGTGTATATATACATATATACACACACACATATACAAATAGATAAGTATGCAATATATGATATGTATGTATGCACATTGAAAGGTCTGGAAAGATGCACACCAAATTGTTAATAGTGCCAACCCCTGGAGAGCAGAATTAGGTAGGTATTGATAGGGAGGGTAGGCACTTCCATTTAAAAAATTTATGCACTTAAAAAAATAAAAAGCAATCAATTTATAATTTAAGAAAAAATACTAAACAAAATAAAGGCTGAAATAAAGCTCTCTTTAATATCATATATTAATTTATTAGAGATTTGTGTCAATGCAGCTAAGCTGCTGATAATCATTTGAAGATGTGCTTTGCATATGCAGTAGAAGATTGTGGTTCTTTGGGCTGTTCCAGCAAGCCTGTAGACTTAGTGATGAGCTTCCATTCTTTTCAGCCCATAGCTGTGGTTCCCTCAGATGTCAGTCACTTTGTGGTTGCTCACATCTTAATGAAGAACTAACTGAGGTGAGTAACTGAGGTTGAACAGGTTACTTCAACAGATAGTCAACCCAAATTAATGTGAACAGTCGTTGGGTCTAAAGACAAGTGCAGTGGATGTCAGTACAAAGCAACTGTTTCCTTGGTGAGTTAAACAGCAAGTGGCATCTCTGTACCCTGCTGCTGCATCAAATTTAGTTACTAGCTCTGGAGACAAAGATAAATGCCAGTGTGCAGGTGGGAGTCAAGTGCTAATTTACTATTTTGAGAAAAGCCCATCACATTTGTTTTGATTTTCTACTCTAACATTAAATCTACTCCTGACCTCAAAGGAAATAATTACCTATTTTATAAAGTCATTGGTTTTACCTAGTAGCATTTAAAAAAATAGCAGTGTCTCTTATACTACTCTGGTGTTTTTAAAAATAATTGAAGAAAGTCACTGTGCCAACATGTTTTAAAAATATGCTATACAAGCACAGTTATTATGTCTAGCTGAGTTTTGATGCTGGTAAGCAAAAATAATAACTACCATTCCTTTAAGGAATCTTAGTTCACCTTGGGCTTTGAATTGGGGAATGTCCCTAAATAGCCATGCTTTTTAAGAAATAAAGCAATGCTATATAACTTTATAAAAGATATTCCAGTGGTTTAACTATGAAAATGACAAATGTATGCCCTCAAAACCTAATTTTTGTAAACCCTCTGAAATTATATAAAACGTATTTTCTCTGTTGTAGAACTTACATTAGCATTAACAATCAGTAATGAGATTTGTTTTTAAGTAAGTTTTTTTCTGATTGTGAAAGGAATATATGACAGAACATAGAAAAAAATTAGTAAACATAACTACATAAAATTAAGAATTCCTCTAAGAAAAATATTATAAACAGTGTAAAAGTGATGAACTGTTCTAACAAAACAGTTTAAAAAGTTAAAAAACACCTTTTAGTATATATGATAAAAGGGCTAATTTCTTTTAATATACAAACAGTTCTTACAAATTAATGAGAAAAATATGCCTAATATGCAAATGAGCAAAGACTATAAACAGGTAGTCACAACGAAAGAAACGAAAATGACTAATAATTATAAGAAGGATGCCTAGTCTCAATGACAACTGAAAAACTACAAATTAAAAGTAGATATCAGGAGACACTTTCAAAAGCTATTTTTTTAAGGTTTTAAAAGTTTTATTGGAAAAAAAAAGTTTTATTGGGTCCACACTTTTATATACCATAAAATTCCCTATTTAAAATGTAAAATTCAATGATTAAAAAAAAAAAAGTCAACAGTTAGGCAGCCACCACCAGAATTCAGTTTTAGAACATTTCTACCACTCCCTAAAGTTTCTTTGTATCCATTTTCAGTTAATGACCACTCCCATACCCATTCCTAGGGAACTGCAGATTTCCTTTATGTCTCTATAATAATTTCCTTTTTCTGGATATTTCATATAAATGAGATTATAAAACATGCATCTGTTGCATCTGGCTTCTTTCAATTAACATAATGTTTTCAAGGTGCATCCATGCTTTGTCATGTATCAATAGTAAATTTCCTTTTGTTTCTGAATAGTAGTGCATTGTGTGGACATACCACATTCTGTTTATCCATTCACCAGTTGGTGGATGTTTGGATTGTTCTGAGTTTTTTGCTGTTATGAATAATGTCCCTGAGTCTTATGGTAAATTTATATTTTACTTTTTAAAATTATCTTTTTTTTAAGTATAGCCGATGTACTATATTATATAAGTTATAGATGTACAATATGCTGATTCACAATTTTTAAAGGTTGTACTCCATTTATAGTTATTATAAAATATTGGCTATATTTTCTGTGTTGTACAATATATCCTTGTAGCTTATTTTATACCTAATATTTTGTACTTCTATATCATCCTACCCCAATATCATCTTGACTCAAAAATCTAATGGAGTCTTTACTTTAATGGGACCAAAACAGAATTCTTGTTTCTGTCTTTTTACCCCTGTTAACTGGCTTGTTACCCAGTCATACTCATCCCAACAAACGTCATTTACCCAACAGCTTGAGCCAAAGGTGCAGATGTCTTCCATGAGTCCCCTTTCCCTTCTCATCCTTTATATCTAGTTATTGTCACGTCCTGTGCGCTGTACTTTCAGAGCATACTCTGAATATGTCAGCTCCACCAATGCCATCCTACTTTACCCACAACTCCTCCAGAAGACGTCTCCCTGAGTTACTCTTATCTCACAATAAACCATAATCTTCACCTAACATATAGAATATTTTTTTCTTAATTAAAATTTAGTCTTTATTTTTCAAAATAGGTAATATATTCACATGGTTCAAAATTCAAAATTTGCCAAAGGATACACAGTGAAACATTTCCCGCTCACCCCTTTTACCCATACAGCATCTGATGTTATCATCACTTTTTTGTGACTCTTTCAGATATATTTTGTACATATACAACTATATATATACAGAAATAGAATTACTGGGTCAAAGAGTGTGTGCCTTTGTAATTTTGATAGATATGGCCATATTCTTCTTGGAAGCCATACTAATTTAGACTCCCTCCAGCAATCTATGAGATTGCTTGTTTCCCTACACCCTTTCCAACTTTTTGATCTTTAATGTTTTAACAAGTAAAACAATATATGCCCCTTTCACCTTCTTAGTCTAACTGAAAGCTGAATCCTTGATGATAGTACTTGAAGAGAGATTATGTCTCTTTTCTCCTAGGTCCTTCTATCACTGGGGATGTGGTAATTGACCTCCTAGATTCTCATAGCTTCAATCAAATCATTATTGCTCCCTCCTTCCCAAAGTCTGTGGCATTTAAGTCTCATTTAACCAGACTTTCCCACCTACTATCCACTATGGTTAAAGTTTAATGTGGAAAAACTAGATGTGTTCCCCTGAAAATCCTTGACAAGGCTGTCCATCATCAGAGTATTATTTGACATTGTTTTGGAAATACTAGCCAATGCAATTAGAGAAAAGAAAGTAACTAGATGTGTAAAAATTCAAAACCATGAGGAGAAATTTTTAGTGTTTGCAGATACATGATTTTAGCTTAGAAAAGCCAAGAAGCTATTGCAAACAATAAGGGAGAATTAATTAGGGATGCTGGAAAAATATCAGTTTATGAAAATTCATTTGCTTTCCCATATATAAACAATACCTAGACAAGAGATCATGGGGCTTCCCTGGTGGCGCAGTCGTTGAGAGTCCGCCTGCTGATGCAGGGGACACGGTTTGTGCCCCGGTCCGGGAGGATCCCACATGCCGCGGAGCGGCTGCGCCCGTGAGCCATGGCCGGTGAGCCTGCGCGTCTGGAGGCTGTGCTCCGCAACGGGAGAGGCCACGGCAGTGAGAGGCGCGCGTACCGCAAAAAAAAAAAAAAAAAAAAAGAGATCATGGAAGACCCTGCGTTCACACAAAGGATGAGCATCATCAGAGTGGGCACAGCAGGGACCCTAAGGCAGGCCCATTCCGGGGAGATTCAGGACACTTCTGACAGATGATTGTGGCTCAAGGGCTCCCCACTGGCCTTACCAAACATTCTTAGGACTGCATAGAAGTCTAAGATTTCTTTCCTGCTTTCCCTCTCTCACCCACACACTCTGTCCTCCCCCTCCTTCCCTCCTTTCTACCCTTCCTTCCTTCCTTCCTTTTTCCTGAGCAGGATTGTATCTGCATTACAGTCTGATGTCTCTCCCAGCCTCCTATGCCTCCCTCCCAATTTTTAAATATATTTTAAAATAATTACGTTTACATATAGTTAAATTCACTTTTTTGATGCACAGTTTTGTGAGTTTTTACACATGTATAGATTCTGTTAACGTTCACACACAGAACACAGAACAATTTTAACTCCCCAAAGAATCCATCCCTGTTTTCCCTCCAAGTGTTCCCTAGATAAATCTTCTGCACATCTAATCAGATCTTGGTGTCTGTTTCTCAGAGGACCCAGACTAACGTATCATGGTTTAATGTATGTGGCAGGTGAATTGTCCTTGAGGCAGGAGATCACATTGTGTTTGTATTTTGGTGATGTGACTTTTTACATTTTATTTTTTTATGCATAATATTTGTGGAGTATATAGTGATTATAATAATGAGTTATAGTCATTCACTTCTGGGTCATAATGGCTTGAGACCTTGCATATCAGTTAAAGGTTGAATTCTAACAAATAGAGTTGTGCAATAGTGAAATCTGTGGGCACCATGATCCCAAGAATGCTTCAGCTAGGGATTGTATTGCTTTGGTATCAAGGGCGATGTATAAGAAATTTTTACATTGGAATGTGGATTGGGCAAGATGAACCCTAAGGATCCTTCCACTGATAAGCTGCAGAGATTTTGTGATTCTAAGAGTCTATCGTTTCCTTCTAGTGTTGGGTTTTGGAGTAGATTTTTATTCCTTCTCTGCTTTCATTTATTTATTTTACAAAGTGTACCCAATCCATGTATTTTTCCATTATTGTCTTTAATATGAAGTCTTTTAAAAAACTATAGATAATGAATCAGTACTAGATGCCACAATAATTCCTTTCGATTCCACATTATTAGTATTACTGTTGCTATTATTGCTGTTTTTTGTTGTTGCTGTTGTTATGCAGCTCATCCCCTGGTGTACTCTCAGTCACACGATTTTATGAAGTTGTAGTCTCATGTGTTTTGACATATACATAACTTGTCATAATAGGTTTCCTAGGTAACCACCATGGTACTTAAACACTTTCAAATGGATTTTCTTCAAGTGCACTTGAGTAGGTGAAAGATGGAATATTTATATGATGTTATATTGGTCAGAATACTGTAGAAAATTATTTTTTTGGATACTAGATGGACATAAAATATAAAGTTGTGAAAGTATAAAAAGTAGTGGAAAGCCTGTCCATACATCCTATTAAATATTTTTGTAGTAAAGTCAGTGCCTTGTATAAAATGTGAAGATATTTAAAAAGAATCTTTAAGGTGCTTAAATCTCCTTTTGGGATTTAACCTCAGTATCTCAAGAGAAAAGATTATCACACTCCTTTTCATTATCTGAGTGAGTGAGTATTGCCATGGATTACAAAACTAAAGTTTAAACATGCTAAAAAGGTAAGACCCAAAGAAGAAGAAAAGGGGCAAAACCAAAACTAAATGGAGGGCACCATGAAATGCCACACCACTGAAGATTGTTCCTTTTATATTTTCAGCCTGGAATAAATGTTTTAATAATTTTACTCTGAGGATTTTGTGTGCTAGTGAATCCAGATACTTCCAGAAATAATGCGAACAGTTTGTATTGACCCGTATAAAGAACACACACAAAAGAATGCATTTGTTTTTTTCATAGGAAAATCATTACCTGGTTGGTCTATAGTTCACATTTTTTGACTTGACTTCTTTTTTTTTTCACATCTTTATTGGAGTATAATTGCTTTACAATGGTGTGTTAGTTTCTGCTTTACAACAAAATGAATCAGTTATATATATACATATGTTCCCATATCTCTTCCCTCTTGCATCTCCCTCCCTCCCCTCCTCCCTATCCCACCCCTCCAGGCGATCACAAAGCACCTAGCTGATCTCCCTGTGCTTGCTTCCCGCTAGCTATCTACCTTACGTTTGGTAGTGTATATATGTCCATGCCTCTCTCTCGCTTTGTCACAGCTTACCCTTCCCCCTCCCCATATCCTCAAGTCCATTCTCTAGTAGGTCTGTGTCTTTATTCCTGTCTTACCCCTAGGTTCTTCATGACATTTTTTTTTTCTTAAATTCCATATATATGTGTTAGCATAAGGTATTTGTCTCTCTCTTTCTGACTTACTTCACTCTGTATGACAGACTCTAGGTCTATCCACCTCATTATAAATAGCTCAATTTTGTTTCTTTTTATGGCTGAGTAATATTCCATTGTATATATGTGCCACATCTTCTTTATCCATTCATCCGATGATGGACTTGACTTTTAAGGTAGTGCACTGGTCATTAGCTTATTGTGCCCTCATTTGAAAAAAATTATTTTAGTTAATCAAATCTATTATCTAAAAGAGTTTAGAAAATAATAAATTAATGGAGCTGCTCTCTTCACTTTATAAAAAATGTTTTGGGCAATAGTGGTGCCCAGTAGCACATAGTGCCCCTTTTGCACCCCAGTGAGATGCCAAATACCATGCTAGTTATGATGAATATGACACACACACTCTCAAGAGGTAGAGTCAGCCTACCCTTGACTTTCTATTCAATGGAAAAATTGTAGGTAAAGAAAGTACATCTGTTGTGTGTTTTCACCAACAGTGGTAGAGTTTTAAAAGGAAAACTTAAAAACCTTAGAGTTTTAGAATATTGAGATAATAACATTTACAGATTTTGAAGAGTTATAAGTTTAGCTCTCCTTGGTCATCAGAACAATGTAGTTACAAATATAGCTAGGACATCTGTAGACAGGAATTTGTGGTCTCATTATAGTTTAGTAACCCAGTTGCTATAAGTCTGAAGCTGGCTAGATCAATAGAGAATCAGTTATTTTTGACAGCTTCATTTTGCCATACAGCTATCTGCTTAATCCTTTAAGTTAGAACTTTAAATTTTATTTCTGATAGCCTGAAAATCAGTTTAAATGTACTGTATTCTTCCAAACCATGTTACTCAGAGTGTACTAGATGCAACTTAGTCTTTTCTTGGTGACTCGGTGGCATCATTATTTCTGTGTTTTGATTACTGTGATGATTATTAGAGTCAAGGAAGCCCTTATATCTGGGGTGGCGGTGGGCCGAAACATGTTCTTGCCCAGTTGTCCCTTGGCTAACATTCCCTGCCCACTCATGCCAGTCTTCAGGGACTTTTA
Source organism: Lipotes vexillifer (assembly GCF_000442215.2). Taxonomy (NCBI): domain Eukaryota; kingdom Metazoa; phylum Chordata; class Mammalia; order Artiodactyla; family Lipotidae; genus Lipotes; species Lipotes vexillifer. The sequence goes on along the minus strand of NW_006797028.1, from coordinate 245,817 downwards.
TCATGCTGCTGTGTGTTCCTGGTCTTGTAACGGTCATTGTTGGGTGACTACTTTTCAGTCATGTTAGTCTGTGATTCCACAGAATGAAGAGTCATTTCCTCAAGCATTCTTTTCTCCTTCAGAAATAGCTTTTACATCACGTTTCCTCCTTCAGTGTTGCCATCATCTTCTTCCTCTTCTTTTTTTCTAGTGGTCAGTAATGGTCTGTAGCATTCAAATACTTATCTCCTGGTTTCTCCATTGGTTACCACAGACAGCTTTTTATTTGCTTGTTCTTGCTCTGCTCTCTTTCTGCAAAGCCTCAAGTTTGTTTCCCAGGTTGTGCAGCAGGAGATGCTCCTCAGCATCCCAAGATTTGGGCCAGGATATTTTGTGAAGGTTTTATTTCAAAGTGTTCATGTGGTTTTTGCTTTAAGTCTTTACTGAATTTGTTACAATATTGCTTCTGTTTCACGTTTTGGTTTTGTGGCTGTGAGGCATGTGAGATCTTAGGTCCCTGACCAGGGATCGAACCTGCACCCCCTGCACTGGAAGGCGAAGTCCCAACCCCTGGTACACCAGGGAAGTCCCTCTTAATGTGTTTTTCATGAACAGATACATGACTTCTGTGGGACTGATGTTCTTCATAGTGTTTGACTTCAAGCAGAATCTCAGGTACTAACAACATTGGAAATCATGTTTTTGACATTATTGTCAATCACTTTCAACATGAATACTTTTACTTTTTCTTTAGCGAACACTGATCCACAGACTGAATCAAGGAAGTGATATTCAAGAGCAGAAAAGTAATATCTAATTATAAGTCAATTTTAACTCCTGTTTCTCAGAGTAGGCTCTACAGTTGTTCATAAAACTAAACAAATATGTGTCAGTGCTTCCTATGTGAGAGGCTGTGGTAAGTTGTATGGGAAGAAAATCTCACAATGAATAAATAACATATTTACCCTCTAGGGTGATCTAGGAATTTGCACTCTACTGAAAGTACAGATACATAAGCTAGGAACCCTAAGGCGAGGGTAAGTGGGGTACAGTAAATGTTCTTAGGGTTACCAAACAATGGAGGAGGATACAGGAAGGCTTATAAAGGGGTATAGTTTGGAAAGAGCTCCTCGAAGGTTAGCTTCTTCATGGTTAATGAAACATGGTGGGAAGATTATTCCAGAGAAAATGCACGGTTTGGAAAAAAATATATTAATTATGGCATAAGAATATAAAGCATAATCTGGATACAAGCTCATTGTGGCTGGTGTTTAGGGAGTAGAGAGAGGCCATGGCTAAGAGGAGTAGGATGAGAAGAATGGATATCGAAAGGGGAAAGTATAGTGGGAAACAGGTTGAAAAAGAAATTGTGAAGGGCTTTAAATACCTAATGAAGGACTTTGAATATCATTCTCAATGAAAGAGTTTTTAAAAAGAGAAGGGGCATAATGAGATCTGTCTGGCAATTGCTTTTTCTCTAGTAAGCCAGTGGTTCTGGAAACATTCTATTGATATTAGCGAGGGATCATAGATACAAAATGCCTGTGCAGATTCATGAATTAGTGTGTTTATCACATGCTTGAAAGGCCTAGGAGGTGACATATTCATCAGAGACTTTATTTGTGACTGCCTACAATATCATCATGAGCAAGAATAGCCCATGTGTCCTGCTTTGTTTGGAGTCCAAGGGACTCACCTTAATTTACTGGTACCTACTAGTATAGATGTTGGTAGGACTTGATGAAGTACCTTAGATCAGCATCGTAAAAGTATTAAGAAGACAGATTGTGCTCTTAAATGATTTTTCAGGAAAAAGACATCAAATTTTCTCTAGTGTATGTTCTGGCTTTATTTTATTTTAATTTTTTTAACCCCCTCAGAGAGTCAGATAAATTTGCTCAGTGACTTACCTCTTCATTGAGCATTAGACTGGAGGTAGAGTATTCACTGTCTTTCCTTCAGAGCTGTTGAAACTTTGGTCCCAGGTTAGATTCCAATGTAGGCGAGAGACACGGTTTTGGAACCAGACACATTTGTGCTTATCCTGAGCTCCTCCATTTATCTGTGTAATCTTGGGCAACTTAGGAGTCCCTCTACCTTCTTTTTGCTTGTGCACATAATAAGGATGACAGTGACAGGTTTGCAGGCTTCCTGTGGCTAATGATTCAAAAGCACCTGGCATAGGACCCACACATGAATGATAGAAACAGAATTGTAATTATCTTTATCATCATTATTCTTATGGCTGGATTATCATGTTTGCTAATTTTCCCTTGCTTAGGGGGTTGATCAGTGAAGAATTTAAATTGCTGCTTCTTCCAAGACTGGACATCATTCTGACCCATCAAGTTGGCCTGTGCTTTCCATTTACATGTTCTGCCCTGCTTCTTTTCTCTCAGTTAACAAGCCTATAGCTTTTGTTTCACCCATTTGTTTTCCTTGAGGAAGATAGCGTATTCATAATGCACTTAATAAGATTTGCTAAACATTTTTTTAAACTTATATAATTTATGAGTCTGCAATAGTATTGTATGCCACTTTAGAGAAGTCTCAGGACTAAAATTTTAGAGGTTTATAGTTGTGAACCCTGCCCTTAAAAAGTGTGATGTCTTAAGCTTTCAGAGATGTGATGCAGGCAGCCCTGTGCCTGCCCACTCCAGGTATATACACATGTGCACGTGCACACACACACACACACACACATGCACACACAGTTTTTTTGTTTGTTTGTTTGTTTTTTGTGGTACGCGGGCCTGTCGCTGTTGTGGCCTCTCCAAAGGCGCAGGCTCAGCGGCCATGGCTCATGAGCCCAGCCGCTCAGCGGCATGTGGGATCTTCCCGGACCGGGGCACGAACCCGTGTCCCCTGCATCGGCAGGCACTCTCAACCACTGCGCCACCAGGGAAGCCTGCACACACGGTTTTTACCTCTCTCTCCTCTCTCCATTTCTTGTCTTCTCCGCTAACAGCATGTCTGCTGCTTACTTGTTCCTATTTTATTCTGATCTTCCCTCTCAGTTTCTCTCTTTATTCCCTCTTCTGTTATTTCTCCCATTCTTCTCAAGCTTGGTATTAGAGGGCTAGACTTTGAAGTTAGCATTTTGCTCTGCTTAAGTCGGCTTTTGACTCTTTACACTAGACACCATAATCCTAGGAGCACTTGCATCTAGTGAGCCCTCAATAAGGACGGAGTAAATGGGAGCCTTAGCCCTGTGGACCAAGATTATTCGACTGTGCATTTTCAGAGACTGTTTTTTTGTTAAATGGTGATGATTTTTTAATATGTTTCCTGGTCTTAGGGAGTCTAGCATAAAAGCTATTCCTCAGATTATTGTTATTAATATTGTTGATAAAAAGTAGCAAATATATAAAGCATATAAGAAGGTAGATATGATTCATTATCTTGAGTTTACTTTTTTTCTGGAGGGGAAAATGAAGAATTCTCAGAGGAATTTCTATAATTAAAAAAAATCTGTTTCATTTTAAATTCAATTTTCACATGCTGTTTTTAATAATGACAGTATCAGTATGTTCTTGAGCCTTCATGCTTTTCCTTTTCCTTTTGCTACATTGGGCCTATAGTGTCAGGCCTGCCCATACCCTGAAGCCCAGCTCTGGCCCAACATGAAATATCCTACCTCTGGTGGCATTATTCCTGTCTTAATATCTGACCTCTTTTTTTTTTTTTTTTTTTTTTTTTTTTTTGTACGCGGGCCTCTCACTGTTGTGGCCTCTCCCGTTGCGGAGCAGAGGCTCCGGATGCGCAGGCTCAGCGGCCATGGCTCACGGGCCCAGCCGCCCCGCGGCACGTGGGATCTTCCCGGACCGGGGCACGAACCCGTGTCCCCTGCATCTGCAGGCGGACTCTCAACCACTGCGCCACCAGGGAAGCCCATATCTGACCTCTTGATATTAAGAGTTTCTAATCATCTGGTCATCAGATCAGTGCTTTGAACCCTCCTGCCCAATCCCCTTGGGCTGGAGACCTCCAGGAGCTGGCTGATTCTTCTTGCCTTAGATGATCTCTCTGGACTTCACCCTGGTCTGCTTGTTATATGGTATCAGTCATCATATCCTCAATCTAACAAATTTTAATCTTTGGATCTTGTAGTGTTGCTTCTTGATTAACTTCTTTTACGTTTTCCCTGAAAACTTTCTTTTGAACATAGCTTTTTGTTACTAATATTACTATCAACATTTAGATTTAATAGACTATTTTAAAACAAATAGAATTTATTGCAAAAAATTTTAATACTTTTTACATTGACTTCCTGTGATTTGCTAAAAAGCTCTGAATTTATATTATAGGCTTGAAGATCATGTTTATAACATAATAGTAAGTGGTCTTCCGTATTTATTTTTCTTTAATTATTTACCTTTTTTTAGTTGAAATAGGATTTAATGGTTTCTCACTAAAAACTGAATAACCTAAAAAGAAGTATAGTTGTTTCTAAAAGAAGTGTTCAAACATATTTTCACAATTTATTCATTCAATATATGCAGGAAAAAATTAAATACAGATAAGTTACTCTTCCTGACAGGTTAAAGAAGTTAGGTATATGGAATGTCCCAGCTGTATTATTGGAAAATAAATAAGATGTATTATGCTGGTTTATCTTCCCTTTGTGATTCTTAACATTAGGTTAAGATGGATATTCCACCTATGGTATTATGTTATGTAAATATTTCTGTACTTTGTTCTTTCAAAGATGTTAAATCATTTGAATACTATTTTCCAGCTTCATGTGAGTGGGGAAAGGCCCTTCTATTACTAATAAAACAAACCAATCTGCAGTCCTGGAGTCATCCATATTACCTTTAAAATGCCATGTTTTAATTAAACTAATTGAAAAGATTGGAACTCTTCTTCATTAAATGGTTGTTGCAGCTGAAAGGCTGGTGGGAAACCAGCTATGTTTTCTTCATCATTTTAAAAGAAAGACTAACCTAAATTGTTTAAAGTCTATAATTGCAACACTTTTAATAGATTAATTCATATTCGGTGTTACGGGTAGAGTTGTGTTAATATAGTAACCTGAGAATGCAAACTGTGCTATTTCTAAATTTCCCATTAGCATATGGCCTGACAGCTTGTTTGTAGAACTGTGCCTTCCAATATGGTAGCCATTAGCCACACGTGGCTAGTCTGAAATGAATTGTGCTATAATTGAAAACACACACCACATTTCAAAAGCAGTATGAAAAAGTAGAATTTACAATTATTTTCTTAATGCCTTCTCTATTGACTAAATGTTGAAGTGATAATATTTTGGATATACATAAAATATAATTAATTTCATCCTTTTTACTTTTTAAAATTTTGCCACTAGAAGACTAAAAATTACATATGTGGCTCACATTTATAACCTGTATTATACTAGGAAGATAAAGTGGATGGTGTACAACTGCCACGCCCTTTTCAGGTAGGCATTGAAAAATGATTATATCTAATGTCAAACTTAATGTTGTAAAGAAATGCATTTGGAGAAAATTAATTCAAATTGTGCTTACTTGATAACAAGGCTTAGAGTCATTATGTCCCATTCTTTGAAGGTAGTAGTTTAGTATAATGCTTTTACCTAAAAGACCAAAATGCAAGACAGCATTTACTTGCAAAAGACAAAAAATTACTTTCCAATCTGTACTTAAAATTATGGTACTTTCCTACTTGAAATATCCAATTCTGGTAAGCACCCTAACAAAGATGCAGAAAGGCTAAAAGAGTTTCAGGGGAGATAAAATGATCAAGGAATTCATATTTTATGATGGCACATGTGGAAAAGTTAGGTCTTCCTGGGTTAAAAAAGATAAAATTAAGCAATTTTGAAAGGCAGATAGTAAGTTCAGCAATTTTTACTTAGTGCTTTCTTTCAAGGACCTGAACAGAAATAACTGCTTTTTAAAAAGTACAAGAACGTATACCTCAATTGAATAAGTTTAGCCCACCAAAATCCAAAACATCACAACTATACGTTTCTGGAGTAGCTGGCTACAACATTCAGGTATATACTGTGGCACTGCTTTGCAAGTGCAATTATTTAATATTGAGGCTGTCATGTGGGTTTTCAGCCCATAACTGAGGGACTGTACAACTCAATATTATGTTGAATTATTTGTTCCAAAACAGCTTTGGAATATTTTATCAAATTCCACTAAGTTATTCAGAAAATATAAGGAAATGTCTTACTGCATGATGTGACAGAGGTCAAAAGTATAAATAAGTTCTGCGTTTGTTTAAATCAATAAGGATTAAATGTATATTTTTAGAGCTGTTCTGTCATTATGTAGAAGGCAAAATTCTCTAGTATCATGGACTTGATGTGGATCAGTTGATCTATAACTAAAATGGAAGTTCTTCGTGTTTAATGTTTATGTACTTAGCCAACACAGGGCGTTTACTAAGTGTCATTTGATGATGATAGCTTTTTATATCTTCTTAAATCTAAAGACAGCCCACAAAGACGATGATAGATGTCTGCCGTTCCAATTAAGGGATTTGTTTTATCAATCCCAAAAAGACTAGTGTTCTAATAATTTTAATAGTGCGGTAAAATATGAAACCACAGAAATGCCACAAGATTGGGAAAAATAAGCCTAAATCTGCATTTGTATATATGCATATATCATGCTATTAAAAGATCAGAAATATGTGTCTTTTAATTTTTATCCTTATTCATAATTTATAAATTTTAATAATGAACCTTGTATTTATTTTATAATTTTTAAAGTGGACATTTTTAATGTGTAGGAACTCAGACTCAAGAGAACACATTAATATCTAATACTTTAGTAAATGGCAAAATATATTTTATTAATGGTTGCAAAGTATAAATAATTAATTATAAATCATTGTTTTGCAATGGTGATGAGCAAAGCAATAGATTAGAGTGGAAGGGAGAAAATACAGCAGTGATAAAGGCAAAAGGGGCTGACACAGTTTTTGTGACTGAAACAAATGGCTGTATCCATCATAACTTCTAACGTAAAAAGAAGAGATGAATGAGTTTCTCTAGCATAGCTTTGCCTCAGACTAGCACTAAGTAGCCTTATTGTTCCAAGCCATTTAGAATATAAGCTTCACAAGTGTAGCGATTTTTGCCTATTTAAGTTCACTTTTGCAGCCATGGCACCTGTAACAGTGCCTAACAAAAGCAGTATTAGGTAAATGAATGAATGAATGAAAAGTAATCCTTCCCAATTTTTATATCATTTTTCGTTATACCATAGAATATAAAGATCTTAGAATCTAGCAATCATTTGATCCAATTACCTATTCAATATTCACATCTCTTACATGATACCTTTGCCAACAGGACATCCCAGCAGCCATAGGAAACCTGCCATTGGTGGAGAACTCTTTTTCTTGTGAGATGGTTCAGGCTTTCTCAGGACAGTGCTGTTAGTTAGCCCTTATTTATAGTGAATCAAAATCCCTCTTCCTATAGTTCTCTAGTTGTTTGCCCTGGGATCATAAATAAGGGGTCTAGTATTTCTTCCACATACCTGCCCTTTGAATATTTGAAGACATTTATCAGCTCCTTCCTTCCCCACCATTCACTCACCCTCTCTTCATACATTCCACCTTCCTGTGCAGATTCTTCAGTAGTATAAGACTTTTAGCAGTTCCACATTCTGTAGCAGCAAGAGTTCTCATTATCATCTTGGCTGATTCCTTTGAAATTTTTTATAGTGTGGTACCCACTTCTGAACATACTAGTCTGAGTTCTGAGTGTGGTCTGACTGGCACCGGACTGATTACTGCTTTGTAAATGCACTGAAGATGAAACGAGTTTCTATGACAGCTGTGTCACAATAGTTTTTGCGAAGAGTACTGTAAGTTAAAATCCCTATGTGATTTTTATGAGTGGTCATATTCTGTATCACCTCCATTTTGTAGATATGTAGTTGGTATTTTGAACTTGAGAGTAGGACCATATATTTATCTGAGTTAAATTTCATTAAAAAAAATTCATCCCACCCTTCTAGACAGTTATCATCTCTTGGATTTTGATTAATTTATTGCTTTTGTTTTCTTTTCCTATGATTTTTGTATGATGTTGATAGTAGCACACTCTCTATATATTCATCCAGTGTATTACTTTTAAAATGATGTTAATAGTACAGGGGATAGATCTGTGCTAAGTTGCCAGAAAACATATGCACTCTTCCAGGTAAGAGATTACACATAATACTTGTATTGTTCTCACATCAAGCTCAGTACTTGGATGGTAGGAGCTGCTCAGCAAATATTTGCTGCACTGAATGAGCTGTTGAACACGCTCCACACTCTTGGAGTGGAACTCTTCATCCAACCATTTTATTGTACCTAATCTGTTAGCAGGGCTACTATCCAACCCACATTTCTGCATTTGAAAACAAAAATATAATGAAAAATATTGCCAAATACCTTGGTGAAATGTGTGTGTCCTACATTTATGAAAATATCAAATAATTAAGAAATGATATCTCCTGTTCTACACTCACAAGCCAAGTTAACCCTGTACTCTTTCCAGCACTTGACGAACACTGAGTAAATGGCAATTGAATGAATTCAACATTTTCTCTCAGTCCAGCTATCGTATGCAAATCTTTATGAACAAAGGAATTTCTGGGAGGCACTCATGATAGCAGTAACAGATATAAAGTTTGTGATTCACTTCAACATTTTTAGCACACCTCGTAAGTGCTAGGTATTGGAATTACAAGCATGAGGGTTGCATGCTCTGGTGAAGAGAATGTTATATTTATTGATTCAGTTGCTATATATGGAGCAATCCGTATATGCAAGGCATTTTATTTGTTCTTGCCAATTCAAAGAGGCTAAGTCTCTGCCCTGCTTACATTTTAATAAATAGCAAGCAAACAAGTAATCTGATAGTAAGAACCAGGGCAGTAATAAACAAGGTGATGAGAGAATGATGGGGGATACCACTTAATTAGGGTGGTCATGAGAAGATCTTATGTGAAGATGGCATTTGAGGTACTATCCAAAGGATGAATGTGGGCTTTGTAAAGATATGGGAAGAGTGTTTCAGGAAGAGGGAATAGCAAACACCAAGACATAAAATTCAGAAATAGTTTGGCTTATTTCAGAAACACAAAGAAGAAGCCAATATGGCTGCAGCATGGTGAACAATGTAGCTGAGCATGGTGCGTTGAAGATTAAAGGAGAGAAGGGGCCCGGTGATGTAGCCCTACAGGTTGTAATAAGGAGCGTGGATTTTCTTTTGTGAACAACAGGAAGTAATTGAGAGGTTTTAAGTAGGAAACAACATGACTTTATTCTTGGGTCAAGAGATTCATCTGACTGCTTTTGGGAGGGACAGATGTACAGGAGAAAGACCTGTTAAAAGGGTATTGCTCTTATTCAAGAGAGATAATGGTGGAGACAGTGGAGATAGAAGTAGAAAAATCCAAGTTATATTTTGGAGATAGAACCAAGGGCTTAATGATAAGAAAGGTAAGGGAAAGGAATACATTGATGATGGCTGCTATGTTTTTGGCGTTAAGCCATTTATTGTTGGCACTACAGTGAAGACTAAGAGAGGAGCTGGTGGTGTGGAAGGAATGTTTGATGACAAATAAGATAAATTGTGGTACGTGCTCTAATGAATACCTACTGTACTTCTTAAATGTTTATAGTATTCATCCTATTTTTATTGAGCAGCTATATGTGCCAGACATTGGGGATAAAGTAGTGAACAACACAAACACAAATCCTAGTCTTCATGATGAAGTATGACTGATATTGATAAATACTGTGGAGGAAAAGAAAGAAGGGAATAAGGGTTAGGTGTGCCAAGTGAGGGGATTATTTGTGGTTTTAAAGAGCATAGTCGAGAGGGCTTCCCCCCAGAGTTGATGTTTTAGCAAAGACTTGTAATATTAATAAATAAATGTAATAATAGAATCATAGGAATAATTCATGATAATTGAGCTCAGTATATTTTTATTTACCATATTTGCTTGTGTACGTCACCTACTATTCTGCTAGAACTTGGGGATAAAAGTAGGAGATGGCTTCTTTGCTGCTAATTTCTTGAACAAGGTAACTGTTATGTGCAATACACAGGAATAGTTCTTATTATCTTGCTTAAAGTTAAGAAATTAGCCAAATCCATCTAACCTTTAAATAAATTAATAGAGTTTAAAAGGACAAAAAGTGAAAAACAGAGAATACTGGTCTTTATTTTATTCTGCAATAGAAGCAGATGCAACAATGGCATATAAGAAAGTAAGGTGTCAGCTTTTATTCAAAATTAACAATAGCATAATACCTGGGGCATAGGTGATATTAAGTGTTAGCACACACAGCCCATTCTGCAGATTATCACTTCTATGTCCTAAAGACAAGTCCATGCACATTTCACTTCATAACACAGGTTGTAACGGAACAAAGAGAAAAGCAATGAGAAGTGTTATTTTCTTGAAGTGATTTATCACAGCTGTTGGTTCATCAATACATGTATAAACTTCCACATCATCAAAAAGGGTAGTAGCTATTTCTGCAATCAATCTAGAAATAATAAGCTGGGCATGTTTCTTTATTAGCTTCTGTTATAAACATAAAAATATATATCTGCAAGTATGTCAAGAAAAGAAAAATATTGGTGGTTCTGGTATTTTCTTTCAGTACTAGTTATTTGGAGTTGTCATCTTAAGGAATAATATAATAAAAATACTGATATACTGAAATACATTAAGATATATTAGTCACCATATAACTAAAGGTTGCAGATAGGAAGAGAGAGAATAAAATTTGAGTGTGATGTTCTTGTGATAACTTTGTTAAATTCTTAAATATTATCATACCCTCCTCCTAACTCAATTTTAGTGGATTTTCCAGGGCATATAAAAGCTATGGAAGAATTTAGCCATGATTAAATTTTCATATTATATGTTATATGGGACAAAATTTCCATATCAGTGTGTGCAGGTGAAATCAACGTTGTATTTTTTACTTGCCATTAGCACTTGACTTTATTTAATTAATATAACATTAATATTTCTTATTCTGTCTTGAAATTTGTAAAGGAATACACCATTTAGCTAAATAATACCTCCAGAAAAAAAATTGTTTGCATTTTGGTGTCTTTGGAGCACTGAAGTCATTTGTTTAATCTGTTTCTTCTAACATAATATTAGAATTCTCTTTCTTTGATCACCATTTTTATTGACATTATTTATACCAAATATGAAAATACAGCGGATATATTGCAGCTTGAAAATGATATTCACTTATTAGTGATATGTATCTGTACTCTTTATACCGAAATGAGTGATCATTCCTTTATATGAAGAAAAGGCCAGAAAAATATAATCCTAAAATCTAATTCCATCACTACTTTCAAATTACATTTGACCTAAGAATTTATAAGAACCATAGATTAGTAAGACAGGTGTCTAAAGTCATCATATGGGATGAAGTGGAGATATTTAAAAAGTCACATGGTATTAAAAAGGTGTCTCTTCTAAGTATTGGGTTGATATTGGGTGGTCATTCTAGTTAATGCACTAGTCCCCTTGTTGTCCTGTTCCCCACGGCCCACGCAAACACACAGCCATACAAGCCAAATTGCCCCACTCCTGTGTCATCCGTCACAATTTACCATTTTACTTTTCACATAGTTTCCTAAACTAGAAATCTTTTCTTTCTCCTCTGATCATAAAGAACCGAAAACCATGAATTACATGATTTTTGACATTGTGCAACCTGAAAATGCTCTGGCACATACATGATTGAGCTAAAACAGGGCCACGTGGCTTGTCTAAGTCAGGCAATCTCCTATCTGGGTTTTCTCATCATAAAAATAAGGAATCATAGAATTTTTGTTCTATTTAATGAATGCAATTTTTCTGTTATCAGGAAACTAAGTAACTTTTTAAAGTTTAAAATTAAGTTAATTTAGAGGCATTTCCCCCATTTTAAAGTATAACAAGAAATACAGAAGAATAAGGGAAAGAAAATAGAATCATCTGTAATCTCATTGATCTTCATGTATCCAGATTGGAGAAGGAGTCAAATATAATCACATACAGGGATATTTTGTTGCCATTACATTCAGAAATCTTTTAAAACTTTTTGGGGGCTTAGCTCTTTTTCAGTAGTTTCAGTAAATCCCAACCCGTGATGCCCATCAAGCCTCAGCCTGTCATTAGTAGTATTTGCATATCCTTCCACTTGGTCCTAAGAAAACACCCTGTTTTACTGGGTGTCCAGTGCCAAAGGACTGATTTGGGAGGGGGCATTAAGGGATAAATGCGGGCATGCCTTCTCACACTGGATAGCAATTTTTGCTTCCTCTCCGTAAACAGGGCTTTTATGTCTCCACTTCAGATTTCACAGGCAGCTGCCTCCTGTCTTTTAAAGATGGATTTTCACCTCTTTTATGTTATGTAGTTAGTACTTTTTCAATGCTATAAAGTTGGCACCCATCACAGCTTCCTCCCCCCAGGGCTGATTTTTTTTTTTTTTAACTGAGACATGATTGATATATAACATTATAGTTCTTTTAGATGCTAGACTGAATTCTTAATCCAAATCCATTTTGTAAAATATTCAGGACTTTTATTAGCCAAATCAGACTCTTTTTCATATTCAGTGATTTCAAACTATATCACAAAGCTATAGCTTTTCTGGGGGGGATAATGAAAATATTTTGGAACTAGGTAGTGGTGAACAACTAGAGTGGTTGTGTAACTCTGTGAATATACTGAAAACCAATAATTGTGCACTTTAAAAGGGTGAGATTTGGCACACATGAGGGGCGGAGTGGTGGGTGCTGAGAGTGGCTGAGGACCTGGAAACATACCTTGGAGGGTTGGGTAGCCCCTCTCCCCAAGCTTCTGGAGGAAAGGCCCCAGGTGTCCCCACTTGCCCCATCTCAAGGCGGGGTACACAGCTGCTGACCCTTGAGAGAAGATTAAAAACAAAGTGAATGTTATGGTATGTGAATTACATCTCAGTTAAAAAGAGATCAATCTTTCTAATTCTGAAGGAAAATCAGAAGCTTTGTGAAACAATAATGTGAACTCGTATTGTTGAAATATAATGAAAAGCATAGTAAAATTTCTGGAAGCCTCCTTCAAAGTCAGGTATAGAATTACTGTTATGGAAGATGAATCTTTTGTGAGAAAAGACAATTTAACAAAGCTTGAAATCCAACCTGTAGGTGGTCCCCAAACTGGGGATCTAAAATTGAAGGAAAACAAAGGGTAGTTCTATAAATAGCAGCAGAAATCAGGGGATAGATTTAGAGATGTCAAAGAATGACTAGTTGAGAGAGAAGCTAGCCCACTTCTTGGAGTTGCATGAAAGGTTGGACACAGAGGATTTGACTATTCCACTGGCTTTTCTCTGCTATATTTATAGAGGTGATATCTGGGAAGGCAGCTTAATATGCAAAGATCTGGATGATAATATTTGGGGGAGAAGATTTTCACATACTCTGGGAGTTTTTAGGCAAGCATCCTCTCCATTGGGGTGAGGAGTGCTGAATATGGGTATGTTACACAGTTGGAGGACCATGGTCAATGTGAAGGCCTCTGAGCATCTCAGCAGCCATGAGAATACCTGGGTCAAAGATTGGCCCGTTGATCGTCTCAGGGTGTTTACTGTAGTGACAAGGTTGTTAACATTTATTACAAGGGCTGAGGAGAGCTTTTAAAACACACATTTGTAGATAAATTTGAAATGAAATGGGACATGACTTTGAAAGTTTGCTCTACCTGCACGTGAGTGCTGTATTATTTGGGAAAATTCTAGATTTTTAAAAATCAAACTTCAATTTTTCTTTAAGAAAATAAAAAGCTTATGATAAATGATTAAGATCTTGGAAAAGGTGAATGAAATACTTTGTCATTTAATTATGAGTGATTTGTGAAGGTTATTTATTTAGTTAGTCAATATATCTATGTATCTATAACTATGTAATACTGGATTCCTGATACCCATTTATGAGATACATTCAATTGGGATTAAAGACTTAAGTGTGAAAACTCAAAAATAAGTAATTACCTTTTAATCAGCATGAGCAAGTTCTCAAAGTGAAAAGGAAAACAACTATGTCATTTTTCTAAGCTAGCATATGCTGCACCAGATTGTTAGATTGTTAGGATTCTTTAAGTTGAAAGTACTTATACTAGTTAATGAAAGTGTTTTTGAAGCTTAAGCATTATTTAGTGATCTCATCTCAAACAAAACAGAACAAAACAAATGAACAAAAAAACCCCAAAAAAACAAAAAGAGAAAAACAAGGTAGGGAGTGTCCTTGATTAAAATAAAGACTTGTATTTTATTTCAGTCCAGAGTGCATTTTAATTTTATTTTCTAAATGTGTTTTATGGAGTACCAAAAGAATAAAAACAGAAAACACCCTAGAGAGTGAGAACATAATGCTTAAGGCAGAGAATTGATAGGCAGTGGCAAAAACCATGAAGGGTCTATGATTTCACCCTCTTTGTAAGCTAAATTCGGCTTGCCACAGTTGTGTGGATGCTGGTAGAAGACATGAGACTTCTGGTCAGAGAATAGGATCATTTATTACTCACAGCAACATCAGTAGCCATGCTATCAGCATCCCCCCAGCCCCAGTCCCCATAGGGCAATGTGAAGAGGGCCAGGTGACACCTGCACTCACAGTGGGTGGCGTTAAAGTAGAGGAACCCGACAGTTAGGGAACCTAAATCTTTTATAAAAGACAGTAAGCATGCCTGCCCTTTGATCCAGATGTTTGCTATACAAACACCCATGAAAAGACTGTGCAGCATGGAGAGTAGTGAAGCAAATTTGTAGAAACACCAAAGACCCAATGGAGAATGATATCCTGATAGAAAGATTTGAGTTGAATTCTTCCTTTTTTTGTGGCAAATATTAACATTATACTAATATAATGGAAAACTTTTTGCTTTAAATAATCTTTACCATAATGTTTGTTGTAGCTCCTCAAGAGTGATCATTTGAAGTAGGTTCAGAGCATTGCCCACATTTAATAATGAAGAGTTAAATGATTTAATACAAACTCTTGCAGAGACTTTGCGTCAAAGAAAATACTCACATGTTCAAAGATGAGTTTTAGTTTACTGGACTAAATAAAGTTCTTATTGACTCCTTATCTTGAACTTCAGGTATTTAGCCTTAAAATTATCTACTGGACCTATGATATTTTCTATCAGTGTTAAAATTTGGAAAGTACTTGTCCATCTATCAGAGCACATAGTTGTTATTACAGAAGGGCCTGTAGAACTGTGTATGATGAGAGGATAAGAAACACATTAGCTTCTTAACCCTTAAAGCTTATATTGGAGGAGACTGTGTGTGTCTATGTATTTATATGTATACACACATAAATTTGTTGTAAACATCAAGTTGAAGTGAAATGGCATGATGTTTTTGATAGTTACAGTTGACCGTTGAAAACATGGATTTGAACTGGGTGGGCCCACTTACAATGTGGATTTTTCTTCAATACTAAATACTATAATACTACATGATTTGCAGTTGGTTAAATCTGCAGATGCAGAACCTCAGATACCAAGGAACCATGGATGTTGAGAAACTACATATATGGAGGCCGACCATAAATTACATGTGGATTTTCGACTGCTTAGGTTGGCACCCCTAACTCCCGAGTTGTTCAAGGGTCAACTTTGTATTAATCTACGTAGTAGAACTAGAGATGCCTTTGTGAGAAACCATGCACAATCAACACAACTGATGCCCAGTTTAATTAACAGTAGACATTTGTTAACCAAATATTGGCCTCAGGTGTGAGGTTCATAATCATGATACAACTTTTAGAATATCATACAGTTCAGAAAATAAACATGTAGATATTTTAACATATTCCTTTTTTAAATGGGGGATACCCAGATGAGTTAACATATTGTCTGAATATTGAAAGATTGTTCTTTTGTGCAATAGAAAACTTAGCCTTTTAAAAGTTTTAAGAGACACCTTTAGAGTTCTCAAAATTATTTAAGACACTTAGTGCTATCTGGTCACTCGCTACTGCAAGTATATCCATCCATTATAATACTGGTATCCTCATGGCTAATGAAAACACCTTTTTTCTTCCTAAAAGAGTAATTAGTATACTATGACTTTTCTTCTGTCTCAATAAAAAAAAAATCCACTTGAAAATCCCTTACTTATTTTTCTGTATCTGCCATAAATTTTCCTTTATCTCTGAAACATTTTTAATCCTCCAGCCTTTAGCTACTCCCTCTTCTCTGTTCTCAAAACATTCGGTGTATTGCACATGGTACAACCCTAATATTAACATACAGCACGTTGTAGTGCATAATTCTGTTTTGTCATCTCTGCCCCCAGTCTGTGTTATTCATTTTTGTGGCATCAGTTTCTAGCACTGTGCCTAGCACATAGATACTTATTCAGTAAATATTTGTTGAAAGTACGAATGAATTAATTTTAATGTCACCAGCAATTTGTTCTAAATCTTATTCATACTGACTTCAGAGCATATGGAAATTAGAACAGTGTTAATAATTTGAGCAAATTAGAGTTTCTGTATTAACATTGAAATATATGTTGCCTTTTTCTCATACCATTAGCACTAGTCTGGGTCCTAAAAGCATTTCTAGGTACAGCAACTGTGAGATATTTAACAACAAAACTTTACTACATTATAAAAACAAACATCTAAATGCAAAAGATGACATTTATGAATTTTTTAAGTTTCTTCCTGTAATTGCAGGCTTCGCTGATGAATAAAAATAGGAAAGAAAGCCATTTAAGATTAAGTGAATGCACATTCATTTATTTGCTTATTCCCAAAGTACTAAGTAACTGTCTTTTGCCAAGTACTTTAACAAGTGATGACTATCTAGAGATGTTTCAGGGGGAGTTGTGGGTAGAAAGCTATACTGAGATATAATTCACATACTAAAAGTTTCACCCATTTAAAGTGTAAATTCAGTGTTTTTTGGTATATTCAGAGTTCTGCAACTATCACCACTATCAATTTTAGAAGATTTCATCACCCCGAAGAGAAACCCCTACCCTTTAGCAGTAACTCTCATTTCTCCCCAAACGCTCTCCACTAATATACTTTCTGTGTCTAAAGATTTGCTTGCTCTGGATATTTAATATGAATGGAATAATATAACTTGTGGTCTTTTGTAACTGGCTTCTTTTATAATACTTAGTATTTAAGTTTCATTAATGTTGTAGTATGAATCAGTACTTCATCCCTTTTTAATTACCACAAAATATTTCATTGTATGAATATACCACGTGTGCCTATATCCATTTATTAATTAATCCATCTTTTGGCTGTTAAAAAGGAGGCTTTTGGCTGTTAAAAAGGAGGCTGATATGAACCTTCATGTATAAGGTTTTACATGGACATATGTGTTCATTTCTCTTGAGTATATGCTTAGGAGTAGAATTGCTGAGTTATATGGTAACTCTGTATGTTTAACTGTGAGGAACTGCCTGTTCCTCAGACTGTTTTCCAAAGTGACTGTACTATTTTACATTCCCACCAGCAATGTATGAAGTTCCAGTTTCTTCACATCTATGGAGATTTTAAGAGGCGATTTCAACAAATATATCTAAGTGGAGCTTAAGAATGTAACATCATTTTGATGACTACCAGAAAGCCATTTTCCAATTTATTTTGGAAAATGTGGTTAATTTTTATTGTTTAGTTATAGCTGCTAACATTTACTGAGTGTCCACAATATACATGTAGACAGCCATTTAATCCTTGTAGCAACCCTAGAAAGTAGGCATCAATGCTGTTTTTACTTTTGAGGGTATTAAAGCATGGAAAGGTTAAGTGACACAACAGGAAGGTTGAGAAGAGAGTTCACCCAGGTGGCCTGGCTTGAGAGCTCTGTATCTGAATTCACACTCTGCCCTGGCACATCTTGAGTGGTGCTGCCACAGGTATAAGTCTTTGCTGGGAAGTTAGAAAATATATTCGCAAATGGAATTTTGTATTTTAAGTTCGCAAATGGAATTTTGTATTTTAAGTTCACAAATGGAATTTTGTATTTTAAGTTTAAGAATGAAACTATAGTGTAAGTTTTGGTCTATGGGACAAAGACTCACTAACCATTTTGTTAACCATTAATTATGAATTGTATTAAGTCAATGGAAGACACTTCTTATACCCAATTAGTACTATCATTTAGTGAATGTTTGCTGTGTGCCAGACGCTCTTTCAAGTGTGTTTCACTCAACAGTAATGTGATGCTGACTTTAGAAGAGATTAGCTTAAATGTCTTTAATGCACGAATCAATAATGTATATTAGCTCACAGTGAAAACATTTACTTCTTCCTTTCTTTTACTCAGTTCAAATAATTTAATTATATTCATTTTCTTCATCTTGAAAATTAGTGGCTAACGGGCACATGAAAATATGTCTAACATCGCAAATTATTGGAGAAATGCAAATTGAAACCGCAGTGAGGTGCTACCTCATACCTGTCAGAATGACTATCATGAAAAAATCTACAAATAACAAATGTTGGAGAGGATGTGGAGAAAAGGGAATCCTTGTATACTGTTGATGGGAATGTAAATTGCTGCAGCCACTATGGAAAATAGTATGGAGGTTCCTCAAAAATCTAAAAATAGAACTACCATATGATCCAGCAATTCCACTCCTGGGTATATATCCAGAAAAACTGAAAACACTAATTCAACAACATGCACCCCAGTGTTCACAGCAGCACTATTTACAATAGACTGGACATGGAAGCAATCCAAAAATAGATGTTTTAATATATCAACAGACTATTGGATTAAAAAAGTGATATATCTATATATATGAATATATACATGAATTTATATGTATGTGAATATTATTGGGCCATAAAAAGAATGAAATACTGCCATTTGCAACAATGTGGATGGACCTAGAGAATATTATGCTTAGTGAAATAAGTAAGACAGAGAAAGACAAATACTGTATATCACTTATACATGAAATCTAAAAAATAATGCAAATGAATGTATGTGCAAAACAGAAACAGACTCATAGACATAGAAAACAAACTTGTGGTTACCATATGGGGGGGCGAATTAGAAGTATGGAATTAACAAATACAAACTACTATACATAAGCTAGATGAGCAACAAAGATATACTGTATAGCACAGGGAATTATACCCATTATCTTGTAATAACCTATAATGGAGTATAATCTACAAAAATAATGAATCACTATGCTGTACACTTGAAACTAACACAACTTTGTAAATCATCTATACTTCAATACAAAAAAAATTAGTGAAATAAATTTGCCTCAGTGTAACATGGAAAATTTCTCGATAGCAATAAAAGAATTAAAGATAAAGGCCTATAAGTTGCCATTAAAAACAACAACAGCAAAAAGCTGGGGCAAATTAATTTTATTCACAAAGATAGCAAGTTATTCCATCTCTGGGAGGGAAAGACATAAACTGGGAACATTTAATATCATTATATGTTTATATAATACTAGCTTTCCCTAAAATGCCCCTCCTATCAGAAGAACTGTATTTCTTGGATATCTTTATAAACCTCTTTTTTTTTTTTTGCGGTACGCGGGCCTCTCACTGTTGTGGCCTCTCACGTTGCGGAGCACAGGCTCCGGGCGAGCAGCCTCAGCGGCCATGGCTCACGGGCCCAGCTGCTCTGCGGCATGTGGGATCTTCCCGGACCGTGGCACGAACCCGTGTCCCCTACATCGGCAGGCGGACTCTCAACCACTGCGCCACCAGGGAAGCCCTATATACCTCTTTTGATTGAAGCAACTGATAATGCAAAATTATTTGAAAATTGTTTCCATAAAAATATTTTATTAGTGATTGAGCAAACAAATACAAAGAAACAAAACCGTGGAACAGCAGTACAGTGTGATCTCAAGTTTGTGTCCACATCACTAAATTGCTGCTTGTTTCCACCAATTGACTCTAAGTAGGATGACTTTTCAGTTTGGAGTTGGTGCAGTTTTTATTTCTTTGTATTAATCAACTTCATTGTGATTTCATATTAATGTTATTATGTTAGAGTCAGTAATCTATTTTGCTCAAATCTTGCACATTTTGAAGTTGGTATAAAATTTATTGTAGGCTATAATATTTGTAGTATTGTCATACTGCTTATATTAAGGTTTAAATAATAAAACAATTGCATTGTTAAAAAATGTTTTCAGTGGGATTTTAAAACTTTCATGATTTGCTTTTCACTGTCTTCAGTTTAATAATACACAAAAAGCTCATCTTTAGTAGTTAGAAATTTTGTATTTCTTTTTCTCAAACTTGTTTTTCTTTTCCATTCCCCCACAGAACTTTATCCTATTGTAATAAATCAGTCTTCCTTATTCATGGATTCCATATTTGCAAATTCATCTACATGGTAAAATGTATTGTATTCTAACCTCAAAATCAATGCTTGCGGCACTTTCTTGGTCATTGACAGACAAATACAGAATGGTGAGGAAATTTGAATGGCTCCCTGTGCAGATTCCTAGCTGAGATAGAACAAGGCTGTGCTCTGCTTTCTTGTTTCAGTTCTCATACTGTCAACGTGTCCTTTTTGTGCTCTATTTAGTGCTGTGTTTTCACATTTTTGTGCTTTTTCTTGGTGACTTTGCTCTTTAAAATGACCCCCGAGGCTAATGTTGAAATGCTGTCTAGTGTCCTAAGTACAGGAAGGCTGTGACGTGCCTTATGTATAGAATATGTGTGTTAAAGAAGCTTCGTTCAGATATGAGATTGATTGCTGCTGGCCATCAGTTCATTGTTAATGAATCAACAGTGTATATTAAATAAGGTGTCTTTAAACAGACACACACATAAAACAAGGCTATGTATTGATTGGTTGATGAAAATGTTGTGACCAGAGGCTCACAGGAACCTAACCCTGTATTTTTCCTAGGAGCAGTGGTTCAGTATTCACTAGTTCAGTGTTTGTCGTGCTTTTATAGAACCTAACTACCATAAATAACAAAAAATGGATTTTTTTTTCACAATTCAAGTTTTCATCATTTATTGATAAAGCAAAATAGTCCATGGCATTAGAGTCTAAGAAGCATTCTATGCAAGATCATGGTGAGTTGCCGGAGGAATAAGGCAATATTTTATTCTTCAAGTTATAGACATGGAATTAACCTGGCTTTCCTTGGACCATAGGACTTTTGCTGGGAGGAAGTTGATGCAGTGTGAGAAAAATGAATTTTTTTGGTTTTAAATTTCTTTATGCATCTCTTTGAAACACATCTCTGCAACAAAAACATGTATAAAAATTGAAGTTTAAGATATATTTTTATATTTCCTAGTATTGTAAACCTTGCTATTAACAATTTCTACTGGATTGCAATATCATTAATTCTTTTTTAGTATAAAAATTATTAAAACAATCTAAATATCTTACATATTAGGATGAATAATTTGTTGGTGTTTTTGACAATTATTCAGAAAAAATTATATTAGAAATGCATCTTTTAATTAGATGGATTAGGTTATTTTTCTAATTGATAACATGTATCTGTGGATAAGAATTACTTATTGCTAGAATGAAATAAGTTCAACATTATTTTGTTCTTTCCTTTTATTTTTATAGTTGTAAGCCCATGTTCTAATAAATAAGTATATGGGAATAGAAGGGATTTTATTATAGCAATATTACTTTATTCTTTTAATTCCTTCAAGGTTATAAAATGAGAAAAATTGCTTAGCAAGTCTTCATTACAGTTATTTCAGTGATCTATCAATTTATAACTCAATTGAATCCATCTGCAATTTTGCTGAAAGCAAAGAATTTGCAACTGTCTACTTAGCAAACAATATATAGTCATTCACTTTTTCAGTTTCTGGGAAGTGTATCATATAGATTATACCAAGATTTTTTAACTCACTATTAATTTTACTGACTTTTCTTTCATTTAGAGGCATTTTGTTCAATCCAATAAATTTAGAAAAGGTTGGGAAAATTGAAATATTGTTAATTTCAATATACCTTTGCCAATGCAGTGTTTATGATTGAATGCTTTTTTCTTACTTTAAGTATGTTTTTATCAAAGCCTTGGAGCTGCATATATAACTTTTTCGATTTGTGGAAAATGCCTGCCTTTTGGCATGATTGGCAAGACAAGTCTTTATCATATTAGTCAGTGAATAAAAGTTAATTTATCAGAAAAAAAATGGGCCCACGTAGCCATTTTGTTATTATTTAATTCTGATACCTCAGAATAAGGGTGAATGGCTGTCTAGCTGGCTAGATGGCTGGGTGGGTGAGTGGAAGGGGGGACAGCTGGTTGAATGGCTAGATGGATGGATAGAAGGGTGGATGGTTAAGTAAGGAACAGAACTTTGCCTGCAGTTCATTTCCTAAATGAAATAAGGCACTCTCACCTGTGTTACAGACAACAGTCTTATCTCTACTCTCCTGAGACTCAGCCTGAGGAGGAATTGCTTCTTTGGCAAGACTGAGGGTGTGGAAGAACTGGGATACTTAAATACATTGGCATCTCTTTACTCTAGCTGAATTCCTAACAACGCAACCTAACCCAGAACTGATAATGGTCTGAAATGACTAAAATACACTGTTTCTAATACCAACTTTTACCCTACTGTGTAAGAAGTCAAGCTCTACTGAAGGTTAATGGGACCTTGGTTAAAAGAGGCTTCTCAGTCACCAATAATTCAGGTTGTCCTTTTTTGACACCCTGTGGTAATGCAACAGAGTGAAATTGGGGAAGAGTGAGTGGTATGCCTTTCTTTGTAAAATAGGAAAATGTTGATTTTGAAGAGAAGGTTGCACAAAAGATCTATTATGACACCTCAGCCATAGGCATGTTTTCTGACATATTAGTCTTAAGGAAGCATATGTGAGAATTAGGAGGTATAAGAATTACCCTCTTACACCCTCGGGTAACATATAGTCTTTGTGTGAAGTCACTGATCTAAAGGAGAGGGCTTCAGGACACAGCTGCTAGTTCCTGCTCCTTTCCTTATAAATCTTGGGTAAACCACTTTTCCTTCTTGTACATCTGTTTATTCATTTTAAAAGTAGGAGTAGTGAATGCTGTCACCATCATCTTTTAGAGGTGTTGTGAAGATTAACTGAGATAATGTCTGTAAAAGCACTTTGAAAACTGAAAGCTCTATCTAAACATGAGATATCAGTATCAGTATCCTGCAGTCACTTTAGATCAATTACAGTGTACTCTAAAGCATAGTGAAATAGAACTCCATTCGGGAAAATCTTTCTTACTGAAAGAAAATAAAAGGTAGATTTTTTAGTTACCTAAACATTAATATTGTACAACTGACATAGTAGCCACAATTTTTAAGCCATATGTTGGGCCTTAGGTAAGAGCTAATAATTGTTAAAACTTATAACGTGCTAGACACTTTTCTAAATACTTTGCATATATTAATTCATTGAATTCTCACAACCAATTGAGGCAGATACTATTGCTAGCTCCTATTTTATAGAGAATAAACTGAGGACCAGAAACTGTGTGATATGATTACATAGTTGATAAGGGACAGTCGTAGGCTTTGAATCTCAGCAGGTAGTTCCAGAGTTCGTGGTCTTAGCCATAATACACACCTCTTGTTTTGTGGATTCTTAACTACATTTTTCCTTTGTCCCATTCTCCACCTCCCATAATGTTACTTCTGTTAAGTAATTAAAGAAGAAAATGGGAGAATTAATCAAAGAGAAAAAAATAGTTGGGAGGGGGGCCAAGAGAGAGAAAGAAGAACCAATGCAAAATCCACTGGGTATGCCTTTGTCAAAGAATCACAGCAGTTGCCTTGAGGCCATAGATAATGTCTTTGCCTACAGTTTCTCTTGTCTACACCTCTAGACCTCCAGGTCTGTTACCCACTGAGGAGGGTAGGAAGGGCTCATTATCGTCTGTCTCTATCCAGGGAGGCTGGGAGCAGTGGAAGGCCCATACATTCCAAGCCTGGCTAAATGAGATACCAGGTACATCTCCCAACTCAAAGAAAGGAAGGAATGGAGGATGCAGAGTGTGATACTTGAGCCTTTTCTCCCAACAACACAATTCAGTACCTCTTTTTTTTTTTCCTAAGAATTTTGTATTTGAATCCATGTGATAATTAGTATTGTCATCTTGCCTTCTCATACTTTTTTGCTCAGCATTTTTTTATTCATTTATTTTCAAACTATTTCTGTCTTTGTATGTAAAATGTGGCTCTTGTAGAAAGTACATAGTTGTGTCAACCTTGTTCTGTCCTGAGCCTCTCACTGTTGTGGCCTCTCCCGTTGCGGAGCACAGGCTCCGGACGCGCAGGCTGAGCGGCCATGGCTCACAGGCCCAGCCGCTCTGCGGCATGTGGGATCTTCCCGGACCGGGGCACGAACCCGTGTCCCTGCATCGGCAGGTGGACTCTCAACCACTGCGCCACCAGGGAAGCCCCAGTCTCTACCTTTTAATTGAAGTGTTATTTCATTAAAATTTAATGTAATTATTGAAATGATTGAATTTGAGTTTATCATTTTATTATATGTATTCTATTTACTTTTCCAGTTTTGCTCCTTTGTTACTCATTTACTGATTCTGGAGGATTCAATAGTTTGTAGAATTCCCTTGTAATTTTTATTTGCTTTTTGGCTCAACATTTTTATTCATTTCAATTTTTATTCTAGGAATTATAATGTATATTCTTAAATTTTGACAGTCAATATTGTTAATAATGCACCAGTTTCCACCCAAAATGTAGAAGAAATGGTTGATATCCATTCCCCATTCTTCATGCTGTAGTTGTCATATTTATTATATTTGTATGTATTTTGGTCTCCTCATGAAACTTTTTAATTTTTGCGTTGAATGTTTTCTTAGCTCAGCACCATAATGAACTATCACTAGACTGAGTGGTTTAAACAATAGAAGTTAATTTTCTCACAGTTCTGGAGGCTGACAGTCTGAGATCAGAGTTCTAGTATGGTCAGGTTCTGGGAAGGGCCTTCTTCCTGGCTTATAGACAGCCTCCTTTTTACTGCATCCTCACATGGTGGGAGAGACAGCAAACTCTGTGGTGTCTCTTCTGGTATAAGGACACTAATCTCTTCATGAGTGCCTCACCCTCATGCCCTTATCTAAAACTAACCATCTCCCCAAGCTCCCATCTCCATATACCATTGCATTGGGGGTTAGGGCTTTAACGTATGAATCTGGCTGGGGGGGGTACTAAATCCAGTCCATATAAGCAATTATATTATTAAAGAAATTAAGATGAATAAATCAAAAAATCCCCACATAATTGTCTTCTGTATTTACTCAGGCATTTAGCATTTCTGATGTTCTTATCCCTTTCTGAGGATCTACATTTCCATCTGTTGTCATTTCTCTTTAGTATGAAGAATTTTCTTTAGCATTTCTTATAGGGTGAGTCTGCTTGTGACAGATTTTCTTAGTTTTCTTACATCTTAAAATATCTTTATTTTGGGGCTTCCCTGGTGGTGCAGTGGTTGAGAGTCCGCCTGCCGATGCAGGGGATATGGGTTCGTGCCCCAGTCCGGGAAGATCCCACATGCCGTGGAGCGGCTGGGCCCGCGCATCCGGAGCCTGTGCTCCGCAACGGGAGAGGCCACAACAGTGAGAGGCCCGCGTACCGCAAAAAAAAAAGAAAAAAAAAAATCTTTATTTTGCCTTTATTCCTGAAGGATATCTTTACTGGATGTAGAATGTTGTGTTTAACAGTGTTTTTGGTTTTGTTTTTAATTTGAATACCTTAAAGATGTTATACTTTTACTTCTGGCCTCCATTGCTTTTGATGATGAATTTAAGCTATGTGAGGGAATCTCTTTTCCTGTTGCTTTCAAAACTTGTTCCTTATCTTTGGCTTTCAGTAGTTTGACTCTGATGTGCCTTGACACAGTCTTACTCAAATTTATGTTGCTTTTCGTTGTTGAGCATTTTGAATATGTACATTTATGTATTTCATCATATATTTTAAAATTCTGGGTATTATGTCTCAAATAATTTTTCTGCCCCATTTTCTCTTCTTTCTTTCTGTCACTACAATTATATATATGTTAAACCATTTGATATTACCTACCAAGTCCCTGAGGTCTGTTCATTTTTTAAAAAGCTCCCTTCTCTCTATTCTTCATTAACATTTCCCTGTTTTATCTCCATTTTGTTATTAAATCTATTAATAAATATTTATTTCAGATATTGTAGTTTTAGTTCTAGAATTTCCAGTTGATTCTTTTTTATAATCTTCATTTTCTGCAGAGAGTTGTTCTGACATGTTGCTCAGTCATTACAAAAAGCAAAAATCATGGCCTCTATCTGTTTAACACTGTGATAGTGAGGGTGAGGAGACTAAATAAAGTTTCTGATTAGAAAGAACTTAAAAGATAGTTAGAAATCAAGAATTATGTAAGAAACTAATAAAGAATGATACCAGATAGCATATAATCAAACATTAAGTTATGTGTTATAAATAATAGTTTAAAAAAAAAATAGTAATAGCTAATAGTGACCTGGATCCTGCAACAACCCAATAAAGGTTAGATTGTATGTGCAAGGTTGCTAAATGTTGAGCTGTGCTTACAAAAATGCTGATTAATTCTAGAGCTTTGTTCTTCACTGTTATTCATTGGGTGGAGAAATAGATTAGTATAGACTAGATTATATTAGAAATGAAGTAGGACTCAAAGCAATGACATCATTTGGCTTTATTCTAGAAAAGAAATTATAGAAGTCAAAATCTATCTATTCTCTGCTGCCAGAGGATAATTTCACAATCTTCTCATCCTGATGGTTAATAGCTTCACTCAAGAAAAACCATATGCATTACACTAATGTGCAACACTTTGAACGACAGGATACAAAATAAGGGGGCAGGGGGAGGTAAACATGGCTGAGATACGGAATTTCTACCAGTTGAGCTTGATCCCTGACTCAAACCTGGATGGGCTCCATTGTTACCAGAGTTCTCTACTCTGCTTGGTGGGAGTTCGACATCACAGTTTGAGGCTGCATTCTCAAGCAGAGGCCTGTGCTTTACATTGTCAGTTGAAGGTAACCCTTAAGGGCCAGAGAATATATTCACAGTTTGTCCTTTTAAGGATATTTGATGCACCTACACAAGACCATTACCTGTATATTTTTTTTGTTGTTATTCTTTATATCTGTTGTATAGGAAGGGTAACTTTACTAGATGTTGCAATTAGCTTTCTTCTAACTTTTTCCTCTGAACTTAGAAGTTACTTATATGACCAGATAGCAAGTGTCTATTATTCCTTAATTGGTGATTTTGCATTTGTTATTTTTCTGCAATAATCAGAATATAATAATGGTTCTCTCTCAAAACAAGTGTTTGATTTTCTTAAAATATTAATATTAGTAATTTTCAAGTGCTGCTCACACCTTCACCCCCTACTTACTTTAATCCTACATGGTAGATGTTCTTGCTGAATCATACTTTGTGCTTTTCTCAGTTTAAGAAAAAAGTCATTAAAATTCAAGTTTAAAACGTACAATAAAGTACCCAATTTGGTCATTCATTTACCTAGGTTTAGAAAATACTGTATGTGTGTGTGTGTTTGTGTAAAATATATGTGTGTGGATATACACATATACGTAATATATTATATTTTTATATATATACACACACATCTTTTCTTTATAATTGTTTCTTAGACTAAGATGTTATGGACTAACAGGTATATGTATATATATTATATGTGTATATATTATATACTTATACATATGAAGTATATACACACACAGTAGTTTTATTAATTTGGATATACACACATATGTATACATGCATATATACCGATATATGAATACACATACATATTCTTTTGTAATCATTTCTTAAACTAATTTTTAATGATTTAAAATATATTGAACTTTTTTACTAGCAGAGTCCTATGAAAAATGCCTAATATGCTGCAGTCCTTTAACAAATGGTTTAAATTATGAATGCAAGAAATTAGGATTAAAACAAATTTTACTTTCTGAATACTGAAAATATACTGTGTGATTTGTGGGAGGTTAATTTCACCTTTATTTAAGGATTTTGAGATTTCTATATGAAAGTTGTTAAGTACATGTTCAGCATAGTTCTTGTGAGCATAAATCTATAACATGAAGAATGTAGGAATTGGTTCTAAGGATTAGATAATTCCATGGACTCACATTGTTCTGAGGATGGTGTGAGGTTGATAGTTGTGAGAAAGTTGGATTTTAAAATAAGAATGTAAAGTAAAAATCATGGTGAATGAAAATTCCCCATTGAAATATATTAAATTGCCTAAGAATTATAAAACATGCAGCTTGGATAATACAACCCTGGGAGGGCGCTCAGAAAAGAAGAGAGTTCAAGCAGACCACTGGGTGCTCTAAAATCAGTAGGTCGAACAAAAAAAGAGAATCTGATAGATGAAGCTAAGAAAGTATGTCCTGTGTTGTAGGAGGGAAACTGGGAGGGCTTAGTGGCAGATGCCAAAGAAAAAAAGTTTTATTGGAACAAGATCCTTACTGAATGTCCCTGAATGGCCAAATATGAGAATAGAAAAGCAACCATTGACTGGAAATGTGGAGGTCATACCAAGAGCAGGCTTCAAGAGTCGTTCATAAAAGAATGGAAAGTAAAGAAATGGAAAGCTGAACTGTAAGAAATTCACAGTAGAATATTCTGTGCAGAGAAGTGGGATAGTGAATGGAGGGGAATGTGAGGACAAGGTTTGTCTGTTTGGGGTAGAAGCTACTAGAGTGATATTTCTCAAAGGTAAAGAAGAAACTACCTCACCAGAGATATGTAGGGTTACTTTTTTGTTGCCGTGGTTATTAGAGTGCGTTCCTGATATTTACTGGGCTGCAGCTGGAGCTAAACATCCTGCAGAGCTTAGGGCATTCTCTCGAATGCTAAACATCCTGCAGAGCTTAGGGCATTCTCTCTCTTGCTCGAAAAGCAATGAGCCCATTTATACTCTGATGGCAATGGTCTGTCTTGGGCTCTGTTTTTATTTGATTCTCTCAGCGAAAATGTCTATAAGCTCACATGATATTCCATGACATCTAAAATCACTTCACTAAGCCTTTGATAAGTTCTGGATTTTTCTGCATTGGCCTACCTTGGATCACCTCTGTTCTAGGGAGTCAATCACTATGACCTGGGGAACACCAGGCACTGACTGGTTTATGTCCATCTTTGAGCCAGTCACTGTGACAAAGAGGATGAGGTTGTGCTAATTAATGAGAGCTCACACCTGGAGTTGGGGGGAAGGGTGAATCACCCCACCTCAATCCTGTGACTAGTCTCAGTGTAGGAGGAGTAGAATGGCTGCTTTCAAGGCAGTCAGAATCCTACAAGGACCATAATCATTGATGAAACTATTATAGTTATAACTAAAAAATTAGGCCCCACTCAGACAGGACAAGTAGAATAGGCCTGAGAAAAATATAAGTGCCCATCAACCTATGACTCCTTCCCCCTCCTTCCTCCCAGTTACTTTCTTATCCTCTGGATCTTCTGAACCCTGGTCAAGGATAACATAAAAAGTAAGTGTGGGGCTTCCCTGGTGGCGCAGTGGTCGGGAGTCCGCCTGCTGATGCAGGGGGCACTGGTTCGTGCCCCGGTCCGGGAGGATCCCATGTGCTGCGGAGTGGCTGGGCCCGTGAACCATGGCCGCTGAGCCATGCGTGTCCGGGGCCTGTGCTCCGCAATGGGAGAGGCCGCAGCGGTGAGAGGCCCGCGTTCCCCGCAAAAAAAAAAAAAAAAAAAGTAAGTGTGAATGTGACTCATCATCTTTTCCTTATCATTGTATTATGGTGCTTATTGATAATACACATAATGGATAATGTTTAGTGATATGGTATTTATTTCTGGTGCTATAATAGGTGTCATCAGAACAAGCATTCCCAAACTTTTAATTTATAATTAAATCTCAGAACATGGAGATAAGCTAAATTCTTTATCATGTCTCTGTTCATGGAAGTTGTCTGTATCATGAAGAGGAGCAGAAATAAAAAAAATAGGCTACTTAATTTAGCTCTTCTCACCTCCTATTTAATCTACCTTAGTTATAATACAAACAGTGGAAGCTGCTTTAATGAGTGCTACCTCCACTAGGTGACACCTACCTCCACTAGGTGTACTCTTGTACCAAGAGTACAAGGTAATATACTAAGGACTCTTTCCAAAATTACCTAATACATCCATAATCTCAACAAATCTTTTGTAACTGGCACTTGATGTTGTATACATTATCTACATTTTAGCAGATAAGGAAGATAAGAATCCAGGTGAACAGATAATTTGTCCTAAGTCATAAAATTAGCAACGGGCACAATCAGGATTCCAATTTCTTTTGTCCTGGCTCTAAGGGCATTCTGCTTTCTATGACTCTTAAAGAGGTAGTAGAGGAGGAGGGTTGGGTGCTTCTCTCCTCCTTTCTCTCTTTTAGGAATCATGGCTGAAATGACAGGACTAGAACAGACGGAACATACACATTTCTCACATGGGTCAGAAAAAGATGGAGACCCACTGCAAATTATGGTACTGCCATTAAACGCTAGCTGTTTTCCATATAATGGCATTTGGCTATTTATCAGGTCACTTTAACATGTTTGTTCTTATCCATACCAATATTTTAGTTGGCCAAATATCTGCTATGTATTTGATCAGTCTTTCCATCAGAAAATTCATACTACATTTCTGATTTGCTGCTCGAAAATATTCATTTATAAAGAATTGGTACAGTTTATCCAAATTTAACTTAAGCTCACAAACTTTTTTCTATTTATAAGGAAAAAAAGGCTTTTATTATTATTATTTTTTTACATCTTTATTGGAGTACAATTGCTTTACAATGGTGTGTTAGTTTCTGCTTTATAACAAAGTGAATCAGTTATACATATACTTATGTTCCCATATCTCTTCCCTCTTGCATCTCCCTCCCTCCCCCCTCCCTATCCCACCCCTCTAGGTGGTCACAAAGCACCCAGCTGATCTCCCTGTGCTATGCGGCTGCTTCCCACTAGCTATCTATTTTATGTTTGGTAGTGTATATATGTCCATGCCACTCTCTCACTTTGTCACAGCTTACCCTTCCCCCTCCCCATATCCTCAAGTCCATTCTCTAGTAGGTCTGTGTCTTTATTCTCGTCTTACCCCTAGGTTCTTCATGACATTTTTTTTTTCTTAGATTCCATATATATGTGTTAGCATATGTTATTTGTCTTTCTCTTTCTGACTTCACTCTGTATGACAGACTCTAGGTCCATCCATCTGACTACAAATAACTCAATTTCGTTTCTTTTTATGGCTGAGTAATATTCCATTGTATATATGTGCCACATCTTCTTTATCCATTCATCTGATGATGGACACTTAGGTTGCTTCCATGTCCTGGCTATTGTAAATAGAGCTGCAATGAACATTTTGGTACATGAATCTTTTTGAATTATGGTTTTCTCAGGGTATATGCCCAGGAGTGGGATTGCTGGGTCATGTGGTAGTTCTATTTGTAGTTTTTTAAGGAACCTCCATACTGTTCTCCATAGTGGCTATACAAATTCACATTCCCACCAAAAAAGGCTTTTAGATAATAATGATTTCATTAGTGGTACAGAGTTATCTAGTATGTTTTTTGCAGATTTTTTTTCTTTTAGTTTTCTTTATAATTCTTGTCCTTAAGGTGGAATTCCCATGATTTGAACCCCTGGAGAAGATCAGCAACTTCAGATCTCCTGGAATATTTATTCCTTTTTTTAGTAGCCTTTGTATAGTTTTCAACTGCTTCTTCCCCAGTGGTGTTTTACTTTTTTAAAAAAAGTCTATTCACACTACTAGAAAATCCAGTTTGCAACTGGGACCATACCTTTTGTTGCTTATAGCCACTCACTTGTCGCCATGTCTTATCTGGTGAATTGCTTGTCTTATGGTCTCTGATCAGAGGATGCCAGGAGTATACCTCAAGGGATTCCAATACATTTTTATTTCTCCTCCTCTACTTTCAACAGTGTCACATGGCATCTACTTAAAAGTACATCAAAAGCACCTTTTCCTCTGTAATTGTTCTTTTCTTTTTTTTTCAATCAGTTTTCTTTATTTGGAACACTTTTGTCACTTCCAGTTCTTACTCTTTCTAAATATTTTCTGTGCTGGTAAAATATGTCAGGTTTTTGCTCCTGTGGTGTCATCTCTGGCATCTACTCTCAGTTTGGTGTCATTTTTATCTCATTGTGTCTTGTAAATATTGTCCATTGTGGTTTGTTCTTAGCTTTTCACTGGAGATTTTATTTTTTTAATCTCATGTTCTACTGCTAACCTGTATAGAGGCTATTTGAATTATGTTATAAAGACTTTTTTGCTGTTGTGTTTTGTAATTTTTTTATCATAAGGAAAAGGAATGTGAACTTTTCTTCTGAGACGATTTTAGGTAACATGTTATAGTAAATGCAATGGGATTTAGAGGTAGATTGAACTGAGTTTAAATTGTGATTCCATTACAAAGTAGCTGATGTCCTTAAAAAAGTGATTACAATTCTCAAGGCCTTCATTTACTTTCTATTAAATAAGGATAATAATACTGACCTTACCAGATCATCAGGAAGCTTAAAATAGCATATGTAATGTGCAACTTCTACCACATAGTAACTGCTTGAATATTATTGGCATTGTAATTATTATTTTATTATAATTATTATTTGGTGGGCCATCTCACATTTGAATTTAGAACTAGTAAGTGATAATGCTACATTTAAAGGAGATACGGGGACTTCCCTGGTGTCACAGTGGTTAAGAATCCACCTGCCAATGCAGAAGACACGGGTTCGAGCCCTGGTCCGGGAAGATCCCACATGTCGCGGAGCAACTAAGCCCGTGTTCCACAACTACTGAAGCCTATGTGCCTAGAGCCCGTGCTCTGCAACAAGAAAAGCCACCGCAATCAGAAGCTCGCGCACCACATTGAAGAGTAGTCCCAGCTCGCTGCAACTAGAGAAAGGCTGCGTGCAGCAATGAAGAAGCAACGCAGCCAAAAATAAAAAATTAATTAATTTATTTATTAAAAAAATTAAATAAAGGAGATACAGCAGAAAATAAGCTATAGTGCCTGACCTTGAGGAGTGTATAATCTTTTAAAGAGGTAAAATATATACCAAAGACATATACAAATATTGGTTATTTTTGAAAGTAATTATGTGATAGTTATAAACACTATAAATATTACTTCATGTATCATAGAACACCCTCTGTGGTTTATTTATATTTTGAAGATTAGGGAACTGAGAGTTAAAGAGTGAAGGTTAATGTGTTTACCCCAGTCTCCTGAGCTGATAAGGGACCTACAGGAATTGGTGAATAGGTCCTCTCACTTTGGAGGATGTATTTGTCACCTCTGCTGTACTGCTTCCATGAGAGAATGTGGCAAGTCTTGTAAGACGTACACAGTAAAAGCCACTGGAGCCCTGAAGAGGTGAGCTCAGTCTTGAGGGGACTGATAGCGAGAGGCCTCTTGGAGGAGGTCACATTGGAGATGGATCGTGGAGGTGAACAGGCTTTCAAAAGGCAGAGGTGAGGAAGGGAGTGACGTGAACAGAGGCAAGGGCTGGGGGCAGGCACTTTCTGTTATATGTTTTTTGGGAGCATTTAGTTTGAAAGATTTGTGCCTTTAAAGGATTTGAGGGCTACGACACAGCGAGGGCTCTAGATTAATACGGTTTACTTTGCAGAACAGTGTAGGACATTTCGGAAGTGAAGAGGGTATATTAAGACTCCAGCTGGGAGGCTGTTGCAGGAATCTAGACGTGATTGAATGAGCGTAGTGACAGAAGGAGTGGAAGGAAAGGGCAGATGCGAGAGTCATTGAGGTGGCGGGGCAGTTGGCAGTGAGAAGAAAGCATGTAAGAAGACTGTGAGGTTCAAGCCTGGTCCTTGAGGGGAATGGTGGTTCCAAAAAAAGAAAGGGTATATCACTAGTTTCAAAAGAAAGGGCAAATATATACTTCCATAAGACCCAGTGAAGCCTTTTGGCTGGGACCACCAGTGCCTAGGGCTCTGCTGGGCCTTCCCTCTGATCTATAAAGTGGCTTTTTGTGTGTGTGTGTGTGTGTGTGGTACGCGGGCCTCTCACTCTTGTGGCCTCTCCCGTTGCAGAGCACAGGCTCCGGACGCACAGGCTCAGCGGCCATGGCTCACGGGCCCAGCCGCTCCGTGGCATGCGGGATCCTCCCAGACCGGCGCACGAGCCCGTGTCCCCTGCATCGGCAGGCGGACTCTCAACCACTGCGAAGTGGCTTGGTTTTGTTCCATTGCTGTACCATGGGTGCTAACACAATGCATTTGATTTTTTATTAAGAGGGGCACTGTAGAGGCAGTGTGAGTTTGTACAGGCTGTCAGAGCTGAATCTCTTCGATAAACTCATGGGAATCTTACAATTCCAATCAAGCAAGTGTTCTGCTCGAGTCCCTCTGTTTCCTAGGATGGATGTCAAAGGGAGCATGCAATTTTGTTTGCGGGTCACTGACTAATATATGAAAGGGAAGTCCCACAGGGAAATTCCATTTTTCTCCAAATGTTACTCCATAGCATTAAGTTTTATGTTCTAAGTGAAAGAAAATGTATGCTGTTCATCAAAGGGTGGGTGATGGGTAAATCAGTTTAGAAATGTTGTTATTGCCATTTAAGGGCTTTGAGTAATGCTTACTTTTTTTTTCTTCGCCTCCAATTTTCTTGGTCAGTGTTTGTCAGGTTCAACTCCAGCCATGGTTTCCCAGTGGAGGTCGATTCTGACACCAGCATCTTCCAGCTCAAGGAGGTGGTTGCTAAGCGACAGGGGGTTCCAGCTGACCAGTTGCGTGTGATTTTCGCAGGGAAGGAGCTGAGGAATGACTTGACAGTGTGGGTGAGTCTCCCTTAGTGGATCGTTCCTGGGATGCAGCCAACCCCATTGCTTATGCTGCTTCTGCTGCCAAGCTGACATTCATGCCTGAGATCTAATAGAATAAATAGTGCCTGGGGATTCCTTGAACTTTACTCCATACCGCTTCATTAATTCTGACCTTCTTAATTATGCATTAAAACAGCAAGCCCGAAGGATTGGAAGAATAACTGTGAGCGAGAGAGGGAAAAGAGAGAGAGCACACAAACTGGGCTTAGTGAATAAATGTTTACTGACTACAGGAGAAGCAAGGCACAATTTCTCTGTCTGTTCAATTTCTACCTTACTTATTCCATTTGAATCTTAATGAAGAAGGATTCAAATAAATTGTTCCAAATCAGGTTGCTCAGTCACTGTGCTGTGAGGAATGTGTAACCCAATTGTGACCCCTGGAGGATGGTCCTAGGTCTGCTGCCGGGGCTCAGTTGGGGAGGTGCAGGGCTCAGGGCCGTTCACAGCAGGATTGAGAGCTCCCTTTCCCGTCAGAATCGCAGTGCCCAAGCTGTGGTGAAGGAAGGCTGACGCACAGCAAAAGTCCACCTTTGTTTTCAATTTCTCCAAGCTTTAGTAACATTTTCCCTAGAATGGGCCGCTGAAACGTTAGAGAGAGCACAGTGTGTGTTTTCTCTCCTGTCCCTAATGGTTTCAGGGCACCGCACGGCTCCAGATACCATCAAAGGGCTATATCCTTTTCATCTGGGTGTTTCATTCACAACAGTGATTTCTGTAGGAGAAGGGGAGAATTGGGTAGGCGATTGATGAGCAGTGCCATCACCTAGAAATGGAGACCTGTAATTTGTTGAGGACGCCAGCAAATAGGACTCAATATATATGGATTGAAGTCATTCTTTGAGAAAGTATAAGAAACGAGTGGCTTTCTGTGGATGGTTCAGGTGATGCTGAAGAACCCTGCAGACACATTTTCCCCCTTTCTTAGCCAGCACAGATGAATTGCGCTTCTGTTTACAGCTGTGTGGGCGCTGCTGTGTCTCTACTCAGAGTCCCTACTTTAGGGACATCCTGTCACTGTCTCTTCTTGGTGATGATGTTTACTGCTTTGTGAAATGCTTTCGAATCTGGGCATACAAAAGAAGCTATAGAAATGCAAATCATTCCCTCCTTCTCCAGCACCCCTCCTGTGACGGCAGGAGGCACGTGCTCACTGTGCACAAACTGCTGTGCTTTGCTTTTAGGCAATTTGTTTTTATAAGGGAAGTGCCCGTGCTAAAAAGGGTTTTGATTTTTTTTTTATTTCAGTCAACTGAAAGCTTTTTTACTGTACCTGCCAAACTCTAAATCCAAGAATGTTTCCTTCATAAATTATTTTAAAATAGCTTCTTGAACCAAAGTATTTTATGTTGCCAGAAGTTTTGAAGTTTCAGGTTCTAAGGCTTCTCACCTCTACCACTGGAGCTGATAGGTTACACTAATTGCTACAGACAATTGATTTTTATAGATAGATAGGTAGATAGATATGGATAAGTTATAGATATAAGTGTAGATATATAGATAGATTGATTAAGATTCTTTATTTTGACAAACACTTCCAATGTTCTGGGCTTCTCAGGGGATCCCAAAGAAAGGCAAAACTCATCCCTACTCTTGTAGAGACTGCTGTTTACTTAGGGCCTCTAAAATCAACAGAAATATTAGGTTGAACCATATAGGTTAAAACTATCAGCAATTTCATGTAGTTCAACCAAATAGCTATAACATAAGGATGTTAAACATGATAACTGCCATATGAAAACTGAAATAAAAGTATTATGAAATTTTAAAGGTGGAGAAAACACATCTGAGTGAAAGTCACCAAAAAAGACTTCATGGATGAATTGAAACTCGAGTAGGGTTCTGGACATGGAGAATGAGCATAGGGTGTGCTTGGGAACAAGCATAGGTTCCTATTCTTTTAGAACCTAGAGGAGATGCTGAAGATGGGGTAAGAAGGGAGTTGGGAGCTGTATTTTACAGAGCTTTGACCGATGTGACATTGAGGTTTCATGTATGGAGATCTAGAGCAAAATAGGGGGCCCTGGAGAGAAATAGGAGGCTGGAAATCCAGTTTGATCATGGGCAGGATGAGGAGTTTCATCCATGACAAGAGTTAATGCCAGTGGGAGATGCTGGCAGGCAGCCGAACTTAGGTGTGGAGCTTAGGGCTTGCTTTATATTTGAGGACTACCTACATGGAGGTAAATATTGCGGTTACTGGAGCAGATTCAGTTGCCAGGGTGCAGAGGACAGCGGCACAGGAAATGTGTTAGGTAGCAGGGGAGGAGCCAGTAAAAGAGGCATCATCCATCCAACTGACACTTCTGAAGATACTTTGGAAAATAAAATTACTGGTAAAGAATATGTGTTCTGGGCTTCTCTGGTGGCGCAGTGGTTGAGAGTCTGCCTGCCGATGCAGGGGACGCGGGTTCGTCACCGTACCGCAAAAAAAAAAAAAAAAAAGAATATATGTGCTGTGAAAAGGTGGAGGATGTTGAAGAAAAGAGCCTTTGGACTTAGTGACTGTGGTGGTGAATTAGGGACCTTCAGGACTCCAGGCCAAGATTGTAGTTGGAAAAAGCCAGATTGCAGGGGTTCAGTATGAATCATGGGACTATGTAATGAGCACGGCCCAGCTGGTCATTGAGGGCAAAGAGAGACAGAAGGAGTTCCTAGAGGAGCAGCAGGTCCTGCACTGTGTTGTACATTTCCTAGCCCTTGACTGTGTGCATGACTGACTTTTATACAGTTGTAATCAGTGTGAGAATGCAATTTTATATTCTGAATTCTTTCACTTAATATTATATCATAGACATTTTCCATGTTGTTGTATAATCTTCATTTCTAAGTATGTAGATACTTTTTTGTAATAAGAGTGTTTATATTATATTTAAGGAGTATCTAGTTTTTAATATTACAAATTAAGGCAAAACAATTTTTTAAAAGGTATCTTATATACTTAGAGAATATGGCCTCTCTGTGTTTCAGTTTGCTCATTTGTAAAATGGGAATAATAATAATACCCGTCTTATTGGGATTTTGTGAGGACTAAGTTAATTTATGTAAAACTCTGAGAACAGAGTACAACATATAGTAAACACTATCTAAATGTGAGCATTTATTAGCATCATCACTATCATGATTGTCATCATTATTATTAGGCAGTTACTTCAGGGTCTAAGTGATCACCTTAAATAGCAAGACAACTTTCCATTATGAATTATGATGAGTATATCTGCAATAATTTCAACAGTTAAGGCAATGATAATACGATGCATATTTTACTGGGGCAGTAAAGTGTGTGTGTATGTGTGTGTGTGTGTGTGTGTGTGTGTGTGTGTGTGTGTGTGTGTGAGTATATGTAATATTTATACATTTTAACTAAAAAGAACTTTGTGGAGTTTATAAATAAATGTTTGAACCTTATATATACAGGTTTTACTTAAGAATAGTACAATTTGAATTTGGTAAGCTTAAAAAAACTTTACTATTTCTCTAGTATTTAGTAAAAATAGACACCTATGGCTGTACTGTTCAGCAAAGTTTCATCATGGTATTATTGCTTTTAAGATATATTTTTATAAAGTAGATATCTGCCACACACTATATTTGTTAGAAGAGAATTGGAAAGAGCTATACATTTTTTCCTACTTCATAAACAATGTTTCTGTGCATGTTATCATTTTCCTTATACTTACAAGTATGTAATATAAAATATTAGTCTTTGACATATTATTCACAGTGAATTGATATTTTTTCTTTGTAAAGAGTTATTGTCAGCTCTTGCAACAGAGTATTCATGGCCTATTCAAATGATGGGTCACCCTTTCTCCTATCCTCCATTTTTGACACACTGCATATCAAGAATGCCTGAAATCACCTCTACATAGTTTTCAATATATTATTCAAATTTATACAAGGAAAATAAGGTTCTAATGTAGTTGTAGATACTAAAACTGATGAACTTTGCAATTAGACTAACTTAAAATTATAGGGACTTGAGAATTTATGTAAGATTATGTTTGAGCAGAATTCGCTGTATTCACGAGTTGTATTATTATTAATATTATTAATATCAGTATAGGTTATTAGCCTGTGTATTAGTCAGAGTTCTCCAGAGAAACAGAACCAATAGATATATAGATAGATAACGAAGAATTGGTCACATATTATGGAGGCTGACAAGTCCCAAGATCTGTAGTCAACAAGCTTAGTTTCAGTCTGAGTCTGGAGGCTTGTTAACTGGAGGAAGTGGCGGTGTCCTTCCAATCTGAAGGCTGGTAGGCTTGAGACCCAGGAAGAGCTGATGCTTTAGCTCAAGTCCAAGGCTGCAAAAAAACCCAGTGTCCCAGCTAGATGGCTGTTGGGCAAGAGGAATTCTCTCTTACTCATGGGAGGGTCAACCTTTTTGTTCAGGCCTTAAACTGACAGGGTGGAGCCCATTTATCTGGGGGAGAAGAGGTATCTGATTTACTCAATCTACTGATTCCAATAATAATCTCATCTGGGCAAACCCTCACAGACACACCTAGACTAATATCTGACCAAATGTCTGGGCACTCCATGGCCCAGTCAAGTTGACACATAAAATTCACCATCACAATCAGGATATGAGAAACCTCATTATATTTAATTAGTGTTAGAGGAAAGTTATTCTATTTTATTATCTTTGTAATAATGAATTAGACTTACAAGGTAGAAAATAAAATATGTTTGTTTTACATAGAAATGTTTGCTTTATAAAAGGATTCATTTAGGTGGATGGTCAAAAATTCCTTTCATTAAATATTCAATTTTATGATCTTTAAAATGTATATACACATTTGGAGACCATCTTTTCATGAAATAGGTCATTTTGCAATAAGTATTAAAGGACATCAGTTTATTACCCCTGTTAATCTTTGTGAAATAACAATATCTGAGATTGGAAGACCAGAGACATTAAGACTTTAATAGCTTAGGTTGTAAATACTAAAGAAAAATGAATGACCCTAAAAGCCAAATTATTTAATTGGCTATGTTTTTAGTGATATACACCATATACATTTCAAAATTTGAGAGTAGTGAAAACCAGCTTTCACTGATAAAGTAAACTATGTCCAATGACTAACAAATTCAAGTTTTGGAAATCTGTAAGAATATTTACCTATTTCAAAAAAATATTATATATTGTTTTGCTCATATCTCTAATTAACCTGCTAAGTTTTGAAACTTTAAAAACTTCACAAAGGTGTTATGAATACACTGAATGTTCCTTGAACTTCCTCTAAGATAAGTAAGTGTTGCTTAACTAAATTTTTGAAAGATGATATTTTCTTAATGTCCTTTAAATTTTTTCCAACATTATTATTTCCCTTTTAATATATTTAGGCTATATTTTTCTGATTATAGAATTAATATATGTTAGTTTAAAAAATTCAGATGATAGGGAAAAGCATACCAGCAGACCCCTAACTCTACTCATGTGTACATTTTTTAGATTTTTAAAATTTTTATTGGAGTACAGTTGATTTACAATGTTGTGTTAGTTTCAAGTGTACAGCAAAGTGAATTAGTTATACACACACATATATCCACACTTTTTTAGATTCATTTCCCATATAGGCCATTACAGAGTATTGAGTAG
Organism: Lipotes vexillifer; assembly: GCF_000442215.2. Taxonomy (NCBI): domain Eukaryota; kingdom Metazoa; phylum Chordata; class Mammalia; order Artiodactyla; family Lipotidae; genus Lipotes; species Lipotes vexillifer. Next base: position 205,328 of record NW_006797028.1, on the reverse strand, counting down.
AGTTCCACCATCAGGCCACTTCTACCACAGTGCCAGTGGAGACTGTGTGTGGGGCTAGAAATCACTACCACACAGCAATAATGAGGAGTCCCTACTTCATGTCAGGTGTCAACAGATACCAAGTGGAGAACTTGGACTTCTGTTTCCACTGGCAGTAATAAGTGGTACCCCCCTTTTGCAGCTGGAGTAGTGTCATAAAAAGCTAAAATAGAAAGTTTAAATAAAAGCCACAGTCTCATAATGTAATGAGAAAATGGCCAGATATCAAAAGAAAACCACCAAGGACCAGGAAGCTCTCAAACTGAATGAAAAAACAATCAATAGTTGCTAATACTAAGATGACAGAGATGTTAGAATTATCTGACAGATATTTTAAGCAGGCATGATAAAATGCTTCAATGAACAGTTATAAACATGCTTGAAATATGAAAAAAATGTCTGAGAAAGAAATAGAAGATATAAAGAAGAATCAAATGGAAACCATAGAACTGAAGAATATAGTAACAAATAGAAAGCTGACTGGGTGGGCTCAACAGCAGAATCGAGGAGGCAGAGGAAAATGTTAGTGAACTGGAAGATAGAACAATACAAATTGCACAATCTGAACAGAGAGAAAATAGACTAAAAAAAGAAAGAAAAAAAGAGCCTGAGAAACATATGGGTCTATAAAACTACACTTAAAATTGTGTCATCACGGTCCTGGAAGGAGAGGATAAAAGAAGGTAGGGAAAAGTGCTTAAAGAAATAATGGCTGAAAACTTGCCAAATTTTTTAAGAGACATAAACTTACAGATTAATGAAGCTGAGAGAATCCCAAATTGGATATATTCAAAGAAATCCACACATCATAATTAAACTTCTGAAAACTAAATACAAGGCAAAAGTCTTGAAAGCAGCTAGAGAAAATGTACAGTTTGCCTATAATGGAAAAAACAATTTGAATGAGAGTGGATTTCTCATAAGCAACAATGAAGGTCAAAAGGAAGTGGCACAATATTCTTCAAGTGCTGAAAAAAAAAACAAAAAAAAAAACAACTTTTAATCCAGAAGCCTATACCCAGCAAAAATATCTTTAAGGAATAAAGGAGAAGTTAATATATTTTTGGATGAAGAAATACTAATAGAAATTGTCACCAGGAAAACTACCCTAAAAGAATGAATCAAAGAAGGAAGTTCTTTAATACAAAAGAAAATGCTAGAAGAATGAACTGTGGAACATCAGGAAGGAAGAACACAGTAAGCAAAAGTATGGTTAAATACAATTGACTTTCCTTCTCCTCTATAGTTTTCTAAATTATGTTTGAGGATTATAGAAAAAATTATAACAATGTCTTATGTGGTTCTAAATGTATTTAGAGGAACTATTTGAGACAAATATAAACAGAGAGTTAAAGAGACATAAAGGGAGTAGGTTTCTATACTCTACTTGAACATATAAAATGACAACCCCAGCAAAGTGTGACAAGTTATGAATGTATAAGCACTAGAGCAACCACTAAGATAGGTAAAAGATTAAAATAGAAAATAGTGACAACACTAAATGCTAGTGAGGATGTGGAGAAACTGAGTCATTGATATATTGCTAGTGGGAATATAAAACTGTACAGCCACTCTGGAGGAGAGTGTGATGCTTTCTTAAAAAGCTAAACTTGAATTTACCATACGACACAAAAGCAATACATGAATGTTTATAGCAGCTTCATTCATATTAGCCAAAAAATGAAAACAATACTGATGTCCTTCAACAGGTGAATGATTGCCCAAACTGTGGTCCATCCATACCATACTCAGTGATAAAGAAAACCCAACAATTATTGATACACACAACATTTTGGATGGATCTCAAGAGAATTATCATTTTTTTATATGTAATTAATTACTTAATTTGGTTGCACAGGGTTTTAGTTGCAGCAGGCAGGCTCCTCAGTTGTGGCTCGCCAGCTCCTTAGTTGCAGTAGGCAGGTTCCTTAGTTGCAGCATGCAAACTCTTAGTTGTGGCATGCATGTGGTATCTAGTTCCCTGACCAGGGATCAAACCCGGGCCCCCTGCATTGGGACTGCGGGGTCTTAACCACTGCACTACCAGAGAAGTCCCTCAAGAGAATTATGCTGAGTGAAAAAAAGCCAATACCAAAAGGTCACATTCCAAATGATTCCATTACTAGAACATTTTTCACATGACAAATTCTAGAAATGGAGGAGAGATGAATGATTACTAGAGGTTAAGGAGGGTGTGGGAGAAGAAAAGAGTGTGCGGCAGTAAAAAGGACAAGAGGAGGGACGCTTGTGGTGATGAACGTTCTGTATCTTGACTATACCAATGCTGATAGTATGATCGTGATGATTTACTATATTTTCGTAAGATGTTGTCATGGGGGAAACTGGGGAAAGAGATCCTGGGATATCTCTTTGTTATTTCTGACAACAACATGTGCATCGACAAGCATCTCAAGATAAAGTTTAATTTAAAAAAACACAGAAAAACATAAGTTCTACCCTCTTTTACAGAGGAATAGAAACTCTCTCTTCCTATAGAAAATAAACAAGCTTGTTATTTGCATCTATTTTAACGGAACAGTATTTATTAATGTGATTTTCACCATAAGAAATTAGAAAATAATTTAGCTGATTCACAGAGAGAAAGATTAGTTCATAATGAGTCAATAAGTCAATAAAACTTATAGAAGTATTAAGGCATTTTTTTTGAGTTCTTAAACAGCCTCCTTAGCACCTTATGGGTCTGAATAGACATGATTAGTATTTATTTTCAAAGCCTTTACCAAATATTTCAAATAAAGAAACAGTTCACAAGAATTGTGTACTCTAATTGTACATTTTCCAAATTGATTTGAGAGTGATATACTATAGTTTTAGGCAAAAATGAGCACCTCATTTAACCATTGTGGTTATAATGGTTAGAGAAAACATTCACGTAAATATTGCTCCCCTTTGATTGGTACCATACATTTATATAATAGAAGGAATTTAGGGATGAAATGGTTTCAGTTATAAAATAAATTTATTTAAATTCTTTTTACTTTCTCTCTTGAATATAAGACAAAAAGAGGCTAGGTTAGAACATAGAATGCAGTTCCATCATGACTGTTTGTTTGTATATAAAAGAGGAATTCTGCAGATGATGGTATAAATGGCTATGTTTTACTTAAAATTCTGTTTTTCTCTAATTGTAAGACAAAAGGAAACCAGGTTAGACAGCATTATACTAAGAGCAATCGTACCATGATTTCATTGTATCTAAGAGTACAGTTGTGTAAATAAGACTCTCAAACACTTCAGGAAGAATACAAGAATTTTCCCCAAAGGGTTGACTTGCTAATGGGACTGACTGCTCGCCCCATTCATGTAGGTAAAATGTAGATATACACGTGAGTTCCTCCAAAGAACTGGTATGTTATTGTGGCAGCTGGTAAGCACTGCAAAGTGTCAGGGTCTAGAATCAACGGATGGTAATCTATACAGGGCAAGTGCTCATTTCAGAAAGACCCTTATTTTGTCTGTTTGTGTCTGGCTGTTTATATGTGTCAGAAAGAATCTCTGAATTACTTACCTCTTTGCATAATTCAGAACGCTCAGAAATATTATTTTTCTGTTGAAAGGTAGTCTTGACTTTTGTGTGCCCCTGCGGACTCATGAAACATCTTTGAGGACTGCCATGAATAAACGCAGACTTGAAGAAAAAAAAAGATTCTTTTAGCTTATAAGAGGCTGAGAATATACAGTGTGTGGATTTATTTAACAGGCTTATGTCTCACAGACAATTCCATTGCCCTTATTGTGCTCAAATTGCAAGGTAGAAAATCTGTGGGGGAGTGAAACTCTGGAACAAACCAATCCCCCAGATATTAACCTAGGATACATTTTATTAGAGTATAAAAGGCAAAGCCTGTCTCATGGTTAGAGAAAACGTTCACCTGGAAACCTGACAAATGAAAGAGGAGCGATTCCACACTGTGAAATTTGGTTACTTGTCACTGAAGTCCTCGTTTCAAATATTCTGTTCTGTTTTCTCTGTTTTTGGACTCAAACTCCATCATCCAGTTGACCTGACTTTGTTTAAGACTTTATTTAATATAGTCATTATCCTTTACAGAAAAATCCAAGACACAAGAATGTTTCTATACCATTCACCCTAAAGCTTCTACACCAAAAGATTACTCACCCCAATTCTACCTTTTTCTTCTTCCATCTTACCAAGCCATTGTAACAAGCCTGAAATTATTGTCATAGTACAATGAAAAATTTTATATGAAAGCACTCTTTAAAGCTTAGATACCAAACTCTGGAAAAGAGGAAGTAAAACTCACTGTTTGCAGATGACATGATACTATACATAGATAATCCTAAAGATGCCCCCAGAAAACTACTAGAGCTAATCAAGAATTTGGTAGAGTTGCAGGATACAAAATTAATGAACAGAAATTGCTTGCATTTCTATGCACTAACAACAAAAGATCAGAAAGAGAAATTAAGGAACCAATCGCATTTACCATTGCAACAAAAAGAATAAAAAATGTAGGAATAAACCTACCTAAGGAGCATAAAAGACCTGTACTCAGAAAACTATAAGACACTGATGAAAGAAATCAAAGATGACACAAACAGATTTAGAGATATACCATGTTCTTGGATTGGAAGAACCAGCATTGTGAAAATGACTATACTACCCAAAGCAATCTATAGCTTCAAAGCAATCCCTACCAAACTACCAATGGCATTTTTCACAGAACTAGAATAAAAAATCTTAAAATTTTTATGGAGACACAAAAGACCCCAAATAGCCAAAGCAATCTTGAGGTAAAAAAAACGGAGCTGGAGGAATCAAACTCCCTGACTTCAGACTATACTACAAAGCTACAGAAATCAAGACAATATAGTACTGGCACAAAAGCAGAAATACAGATTAATGGAGCAGGATAGAAAGCCCAGAGATAAACCCATGCATCTATGGTCAAATACCTATGACAGAGGAGGCAAGGATATACAATGGAGAAAAGACAGTCTCTTCAATAAGTAGTGCTGGGAAAACTGGAAAGCTACATGTAAAAGAATGAAATTTGAACATTCCCTAACACCATACACAAAAATAAACACAAAATGGATTAAAGACCTAAATGTAAGGCTAGACACTATAAAAATCTCAGAGGAAATCATAGGCAGAACATTCTTTGACATAAATCACAGCAAGATCTTTGTTGACCCACCTCCTAGAGTAATGGAAATAAAATCAAAAATAAACCAATGGGACCTAATGAAACTTAAAAGCAAACTATAAACAAGATGAAAAGACAACCCACAGAATGGGGGAAAATATTTGCAAACAAATAAACGAACAAAGGATTGATCTCCAAAATATATAAACAGTCATGCAGCTCAATATTTTAAAAAATCAGACAACCCAATTAAAAAATGGGCAGAAGACCTAAATAGACATTTCTCCAAAGAAGACATACAGATGGCCAAGAGGCACATGAATAGCTGCTCGACATCACTAATTATTAGAGAAATGCAAATCAAAACTACAATGAGGTATCACCTCACACCAGTTAGAATGGGCATCATCAGAAAATCTACAAACAACAAATGCTGGAGAGGGTGTGGAGAAACGAGAACCCTCTTGCACTGTTGGTGGAAATGTAAATTGATGCAGCCAATATGGAGAACAGTATGGAGGATCCTTAAGAAACTAAAAATGAAATTACCATATGACCGAGCAATCCCACTCCTGGGTATATACCCAGAGAAAACCATAATTCCAAAAGACACATGCACCCTCATGTTCACTGCAGCACTGTTTACAATAGCCAGGTCATGGAAGCAAGCAAAATGCCCATCGACTGATGAATGTATAAAGAAGATGTGGTACATATATACATTGGAATATTACTCAGCCTTAAAAAGGAATGAAATTGGGTCATTTGTAGAGACGTGGATGGATCTAGAGACTGTCATACAGAGTGAAATAAGTCAGAAAGAGAAAAACAAGTATCATATATTAACACGTATATGTGGAACCTAGGAAAATGGTACAGATGAACCAGTTTGCAGGGAAGAAATAGAGACACAGATGTAGAGAAGAAACGTATGGATGCCAAGAGGGGAAAGCAGGGGGGTGGGGTGGGATGAATTGGGAGATTGGGATTGACATATATACACTAATATGTATAAAATAAACAACTAATAACAACCTCCTGTATAAAAAAAATAAATGAAATAAAATTTTAAAAAATAATAAAATTGAGTAACCTAAGGGGGAAAAAATAAACCTTTTAAAATTTATTTCATTTTATTTTATTTTATATATCATTTCATTAATTAATTTTAAATATCTTTATTGGAGTATAATTGCTTTACAATGGTGTGTTAGTCTCTACGTTAAAACAAAGTGAATCAGCTACACATATACATATATCCCCATATCTCCTCTCTCTTGTATCTCCCTCCCACCCTCCATATCCCACCACTCTAGGTGGTCACAAAGCACCAAGCTGATCTCCCCGTGCTAAGCGGTGCTTCCCACTAGCTATCTATTTTGGTAGTATATATAAGTCCATGCACCTCTCTGTCTTCGTCCCAGCTTACCCTTCCCCCTCACCGTGTCCTCAAGTCCATCCTCCACATCTGCGTCTTTATTCCTGTCCTGCCCTTAGGTTCTTCATAACCATTTTTTCCCTTGAGATTCCATATATATGTGTTAGCATATGGTATTTGTTTTTCTCTTTCTGACTTACTTCACTCTATATGACAGACTCTAGGTCCATCCATCTCACTACAAATAACTCAATTTCATTTCGTCTTGTGGCTGAGTAATATTCCATTGTATATATGTGTCACAGCTTCTTTATCCATTCATCGGTCGATGGACACTTAGGTTGCTTCCATGTCCTGGTATTGTAAATAGAGCTGCAGTGAACACTGTGGTACATGACTCTTTTTGAATTATGGTTTTCTCAGGGTATATGCCCAGTAGTGGGATTGCTGGGTCGTATGGTAGTTCTAGTTTTAGGTTTTTAAGGAACCTCCATACTGTTCTCCATAGTGGTTGTATCAATTTACAGTCCCACCAACAGTGCAAAAGGGTTCCCTTTTCTCCACACCCTCTCCAGCATTTATTGTTTGTAGATTTTTTGATGATGGCCATGCTGCCTGGTATGAGGTGATACCTCATTGTAGTTTTCGTTTGTATTTCTCTAATGATTAGTGATATTGAGCATTCTTTCATGTGTTTGTTGGCAATCTGTATATCTTCTTTGGAGAAATGTCTATTTAGGTCTTCTGCCCATTTTGGATTGGGTTGGTTGTTTTTTTGTTATTGAGCTGCATGAGCTGCTTGTAAATTTTGGAGATTAGTCCTTTATCAGTTGCTTCATTTGCAAATATTTTCTCCCATTTTGAGGGTTGTCTTTTTGTCTTGTTTATGGTTTCCTTTGCTGTGCAAAAGCTTTTAAGTTTCTTTAGGTCCCATTTATTTGTTTTTGTTTTTATTTCCATTTCTCTAGGAGGTGTATCAAAAAGGATCTTGCTGTGCTTTATGTCATAGAGTGTTCTGCCTATATTTTCCTCTAAGACTTTTATAGTGTCTGGCCTTACATTTAGGTCTTTAATCCGTTTTGAGTTTATTTTTGTGTATGGTGTGAGGGAGTGTTCTAATTTCATTCTTTTACATGTAGCTGTCCAGTTTTCCCAGCACCGCTTACTGAAGATACTGTGTTTTCTCCATTGTATGTTCTTGCCTTCTTAATCAAAAATAAGGTGACCATGTGTGCGTGGGTTTATCTGTGGGCTCTCTATCATGTTCCATTGATCTATATTTCTGTTTTTGTGCCAGTAGCATATTGTCTTGATTGCTGTAGCTTTGTAGTATAGCCTGAAGTCAGGGAACCTGATTCCTCCAGTTCCATTTTTCTTTCTGAATATTGCTTTGGCTCTTCTGGGTCTTTTCTGTTGCCATACAAATTGTGAACTTTTTTGTTCTAGTTCTGTGAAAAATGCCAGTGATAGTTTGATAGGGATTGCATTGAATCTGTAGATTGCTTTGGGTAGTAGAGTCATTTTCATAATGTTTATTCTTCCGTTCCAGGAACATGGTATATCTCTCCATCTGTTTGTATCATCTTTAATTTCTTTCATCAGTGTCTTATAGTTTTCTCCATACAGGTATTTGTCTCCTTAGGTAAGCTTGTTCCTACGTATTTTATTCTTTTTGTTGCAGTGGTATATGGGAGTGTTTCCTTAATTTCTCTTTCAGATTTTTCATCATCAGTGTATAGGAATGCAAGAGATTTCTGTGCATTAATTTTTTATCCTGCTACTTTATGAAATTCATTGATTAGCTCTAGTAGTTTTCTGGTAGAGTCTTTAGGATTCTCTATGTATAGTATCATGTCATCTGCAAACAGTGACTGCTTTACTTCTTCTTTTTCTGACTTGGATTCCTTTTATTTCTTTTTCTTCTCTGATTGCTATGGCTAAAACTTCCAAAACTTTGTTGAATAATAGTGGTGAGGGTGGACAACCTTCTTTTGTTCCTGATCTGAGCAGAAATGGTTTCAGTTTTTCACCATTGAGAACGATATTGGCTGTTGGTTTGTCATATATGACCTTTATTATGTTAAGGTAAGTTCCCTCTATGCCTACTTTCTGGAGGTTTTTATCAAGAATGGGTGTTGAATTTTGTCAAAAGCTTTTTCTGCATCTATTGAGATGATCATATGGTTTTTCTCCTTCAATTTTTTAATGTGGTATATCACATTATTTGATTTCCATATATCGAAGAATCCTTGCCTTCCTGGGATAAACCCCACTTGATCATGGTGTATGATCCTTTTAATGTGCTGTTGGATTCTGTTTGCTAGTATTTTGTTGAGAATTTTTGCATCTATGTTCATCACTGATAATGGCCTGTAGTTTTTTTTCTTTGTGACATCTTTTCTGGTTTTGGTATGAGGGTGATGGTGACCTCGTAGAATGAGTTTGGGAGTGTTCCTCCGTCTCGTATATTCTGGAAGAGTTTGAGAAGGATGGGTGTTAGCTCTTCTCTAAATGTTTGATAGAATTCACCTGTGAAGCCAAATGGGCCTGGGCTTTTGTTTGTTGGAAGATTTTTAATCACAGTTTCAATTTCAGTGCTTGTGATTGGTCTGTTCATATTTTCTATTTCTTCCTGGTTCAGTCTTGGAAGGTTGGGCATTTCTAATAATTTGTCCATTTCTTCCAGGTTGTCCATTTTATTGGCACATAGTTGCTTGTAATAATCTCTCACGATCCTTTGTATTTCTGCAGTGTCAGCTGTTACTTCTCCTTTTTCATTTCTAATTCTATTGATTTGAATCTTCTCCCTTTTTTCTTGATGAGTCTGGCTAATGGTTTATCAATTTTGTTTATCTTCTCAAAGCACCAGCTTTTAGTTTTATTGATTTTTGCTATTGTTTTCTTCATTTCTTTTTCATTTATTTCTGATCTGAACTTTATGATTTCTTTCCTCCTGCTAACTCTGGGGTTTTTTTGTTCTTTCTCTAATTGCTTTAGGTGTAAGGTTAGGTTGTTTATTGAGATGATTCTTGTTTCTTGAGGTAGGATTGTATTGCTGTAAACTTCCCTCTTAGAACTGCTTTTGCTGCATCCCACAGTTTTTGGGTCGTCATGTTTTCATTGTCATTTTTTTCTAGGTATTTTTTGATTTCCACTTTGATTTCTTGAGTGATCTCTTGGTTATTTAGTAGTGTATTGTTTAGCCTCCATGTGTTTCTATTTTTTTACAGATTCTTTTCCTGTAATTGATATCTAGTCTCATAGCATTGTGGTCAGAAAAGATACTTGATACGATTTCAATTTTCTTAAATTTACCAAGGCTTGATTTGTGACCCGAGATATGGTCTATCCTGGAGCATGTTCCATGAGCACTTGAGAAGAAAGTGTATTCTGTTGCTTTTGGATGGAATGTACTATAAATATCAATTATGTCCATCTTGTTTAATGTATCATTTAAAGCTTGTGTTTCCTTATTTTCAGTTTGGCTGATCTGTCCATTGCTGAAAGTAGGGTGTTGAAGTCCCCTATTGTGCTTGTTTTACTGTCAATTTCCCCTTTTATTGCTGTTAGCATTTGCCTTATGTATTGAGATGCTCCTCTGTTGGGTGCTGATATATTTACAATTGTTATATCTTTTTCTCCGATTGATCCCTTGATCATTATGTAGTGTTATTCTTGTCTCTTGTAATAGTCTGTATTTTAAAGTCTATTTTGTCTGATATGAGAATTGCTACTCCAGCTTTCTTTTGATTCCCATTTGCATGGAATATATTCTTCCATCCCCTCACTTTCAGTCTGTATGTGTCCCTATGTCTGAAGTGGGTCTCTTGTAGACAACATATATACTGGCCTTGTTTTCGTATCCATTCAGCCGGTGTGTCTTTTGGTTGGAGCATTTAATCCGTTTATAGTTAAGGTAATTATCGATATCTATGTTCCTATTGCCATTTTCTTAATTGTTCTGTGTTTGTTGTTTTAGTTCTTTTCCTTGTCTTATGTTTCCTGCCTAGAGAAGTTCCTTTAGCATTTGTTGTAAAGCTGTTTTGGTGGTGCTGAGTTGTCTTAGCTTTTGCTTGTCTGTAAATTTTTAAATTTCTCTGTCAAATCTGAATGAGATCCTTGCTGGGTAGAGTAATCTTGGTCGTAGGTTTTTCCCTTTCATCACTTTAAATATGTCCTGTCACTCCCTTCAAGCTTTCAGAGTTTCTGCTGAAAGATCAGCTGGTAACCTTATGGCAATTTCTTTGTATGTTATTTGTTGCTTTTCCCTTGCTGTTTTTTTTTTTTAATATCTGTTTTTTAATTTTTTTCTTATTAGTCATCCATTTTATACACACCAGTGTATACATGTGAATCCCAATCTTCCAGTTCATCCCACCACCATCCCTTGCTGCTTTTAAAGTTTTTTCTTTGTATTTACTTTAATAGCTTGATTATTATGTGTCTTGGTTTGTTTCTCCTTGGATTTATCCTGTATGGGACTCTCTGCACTTCCTGGACTTGATTGACTATTTCATATCCGATATTAGGGAAGTTTTCAACTATTATCTCCTGAAATATTTTCTTAGTCCCTTTCTTTTTCTCTTCTTCCTCTGGGACCCCTATAATTCGAATGTTGGTGCATTTAATGTTGTCTCAGACGTCTCTGAGACTGTCCTCAATTCTTTTCATTCTTTTTTCTTTATTCTGCTCTGCAGTAGTTATTTCCACTGTTTTATCTTCAGCCAGTGTGTCTTTTGGTTGGAGCATTTAATCCATTTACAGTTAAGGTAGTTATCGATATGTGTGTGCCTATTGCCATTTTCTTAATTGTTTTATCCGTTCTTCTGCTTCAGTTATTCTGCTATTTATTCATTCTAGAGTATTTTTAATTTCATTTATTGTGTTGTTCATCATTGTTTCTTTGCTCTTTAGTTCTTCTGGGTCCTTCTTAAACGTTTCATGTATTATCTCCATTCTGTTTCCAAGATTTTGGATCATCTTTACTATTATTACTCTAAATTCTTTTTCAGGTTGACTGCCTATTTCCTCTTCATTTTTTCGTCTCATAGGTTTTTACCTTGCTCCTTCATCTGCTGTTCTTTTCTCTGTCTTCTAATTTTGTTTAACTTACTGTGTTTGGGGTCTTCTTTTCCCAGGCTTCAGGTTTGTAGTTCCCAGTGCTTTTGTTGTCTGCCCCCAGTGACTAAGGTTTGTTCAGTTGTTTGTTGTAAGCTTCCTGGTGGAGGGGATTAGTGGCTGTGTTCTGGTGGATGAGGCTGGATGTTGTCTTTCTGGTGGGCAAGACCGTGTCTGGTGGTGTGTTTTGGGGTGTCTGTGATTTTATTATGATTTTAGGCAGCCTCTCTGTTAATTGGTGGGCTTGTGTTCTTGTCTTGCTAGTTGTTTGGCCTAGGGTGTCCTGCACTGTAGCCTACTGATCATTGAGTGGAGCTGGGTCTTAGCATTGAGATGGAGAGCTCTGGGAGAGCTTCCACCCTTTGATATTATGTGGAGCTGGAAGGTCTCTGGTAGACCAATGTCCTGAACTCGGCCCTCCCACCTCAGAGGCACAGGCCTGACACCCAGCCGGAAAACCAAGACCCTGTCAGCCACATGGCTCTCTCTGGGCTTCTATTTCACCAGCAACAATGTGACTCTGGACGGTGTGGGCCACTTTTTTTGCCAATTGGCCGAGGAGAAGTGTGACGGCCCCCAGTGTCTCTTCAAAATGTCAAGCCAGTGCTGCTGCCGCACCCTCTTCCAGGATGCATGGAAGCCTTCTCAAGATGAGTGGGCTAAAACCTAGGATGCTGTGGAAGCTGCCATTCTTACGGAGAGGAACCTGAACCAGGCACTATTGGATCTGCGTGTCCTGGGTTCTGCCCATGCAGACTCCCATGTCTCTCATTTCTTGTAGAGCCGCTTCCTTGGAGGAGCAGGTGAAACTCAAAAAAAATCTTATATACCAAACTCACTTATGACTGATCAGTATGAGAATATGTATTCTCCTTCATTTTTTGTTTATAAATGTGCTTGAATCACAGCTTAAGTTAATGAATAGATTAATAATAAATATTCACTCTGCTATCTTTTATTTTTTAGATATGAATTAAATGAGAGATAAAGTTAAATGTGTAAAAAATAGTTTATTTTAGTTGTAACTTCGGTGATGCTCACAAGACAGAGAAAACAAAATTAAATAGGACAGGTAGAGTTTTCCTTTTTTTCTTCAACTGTTAAATTTAATCTTGTTAGGAATACAATTCTGTGAAACCATTTATCAGCAGAAGTTTACTTAAATTAAATTAACATTGGATTGTTCAGGGTTGCCGCACTAACCCTTCTAAGGCACTGAAGGATGTGGTAAGAGATCATTTTTTTGGCCATGTGTTAAAACAGAGGACATAGAGACTCAGTGGAAGCAAAACCTCAAGTATTCTTGATCTGTGATGCAAGCTCATGATTTATAAAATTAGTGTCAGTAGAGTGCTCTAGTCATAATTACTTGCAGATTTAAAAATTATTTGTTTTAGCCTTTTTTTGCATATGTACTTTCACACTGACAAGCACACATTCATTTAGGCAATGCAGTTCTTTGGGAAGAAAGTTACAAATTTTGCGAGTGAATTTGTGTAAACTACATTTCTTTGATGGTTTTATTCTGTTATTGGATTTTATTTTGTCATTAAATGTTTTCTCTTCTGTACTTGGGGTTGGTCTATTTGGATTCAGAGTCTTCACTCCTATATGATTTAACATGTAGACTAATCATGGTGTAGAGCTCTGCTTTTTAAATTGTTGGAAATATTCTGAGATTAGAGGGAGAAGTGAGGAATATGAGAACCCACTGATGTTTATGTTTTGGAGTACATCACAAACTTTGTTTCAAAGGTGTAGGCTTTTGAAAATTCAGTACAGGTTTTTCCAAGGATATTTTCTGTTCATTTTTATATCCTTAAGTATTTCAAAGTGAATTGAATCTGTGTGTTTGCATGCCATTTATGCATAATTCATCAAACATTGTTCTGAAAGGAGAGAAAATAAAAACAAAAACTTACCTAAGATATTTCTAGTGTTGCTTAACACTTGGACACTAAGAATTTCAGAACCTGTGAAACTAGATAACACCTGCTTCCTCAGTTTACCTGTTTTGCCTCTCAGTCAGTTCTTTTCATTTTGAGCAACATTAAGATACATGCTGTGTGGTTTTTTTGGGAGTATTGTTGCTTTACAGTGTTGTGTTAGCTTCTACTGCCCAGCAAAATGAATCAGCCATACATATACATATATCCCCTCCCTTTTGTGTTTCCCTCCCATTTAGGACACCACAGTGCATTAAGTAGAGTTCCCTATGGTATATGGTATGTTCCCATCAGTTGTCTATTCTATACATAGTATCAATAGTGTATCTGTGTCAATCCCAATCTCCTAATTCCTCCCACCCCACCCCTTTCCCCCTTGGTATCCATACATTTGTTCTCTACGTCTCTGTCTCTATTTCTGCTTGGCAAATAAGATCATTTATACCATTTTTCTAGATTCCCCATATATGTGTTAATGTACCATATTTGTTTTTCTCTTTCGGACTTACTTCACTCTGTATGACACTCTCTAGGTCCATCCACATCTCTACAAATGACCCAATTTCGTTCCTTTTTAGCCTAAATACCTTTTATATATATTTTTTAATCCAGAGGAGTTTTATGATGTCATCTCTAACATACACTCCTTTTCCATATATGACAGAGGAGTTAAAACTTCAAAACTGTCATATACTAAGTGAAATCATTTAGTTAGAATTCTGCTCAACTTTCTGATACATGGTTATAATGAAGTGGGTATGAATCTTTCTAAAGGCAGACTTTCTAGGATGGGCAAGTCATTTAAAGTCTCAAGTCTCTATTTTTCTCATCTACAAAATGGAGATAGTAATAGTGCCTGTATTTTTATAGGGTTGTTTTGAGTATTAAATGAAATTATATCTCCAAAGGACAGACACATAAGCAGATTTTAAACTATTATTAATTTACTTTGATGAATAGTTCACAAAGAGAAAATATCTTTTCTGATATACAGTGGATTCATCCTGAAAATTATTTTGTCTCAAAACACTCCAAAAAGGAACACATTTGCCCCATTCCAAATTCCTATTCTATACTCAGACTAACCTCAGAATGGCATCATATGTATTATTTGTGGGAGCTCCTTTGATTTAAGTCTTAATGATAAATTGTAACTTTAAGAAAGGAACATATCTTGTTCTAGTGGAGTTTACCTTTTTTTTTTTTTTTTAATGTGTTGGATATATCTGAACTATTTTATTTTGGGAACAATTTTTCAAGTGTATTTACTGTTCAAAATCTGTTAAACAAGGGGCGCACAATGATTTGAGGTTGCTCCTAACAGTTTGTGAGCCACTCGAATATAAACCAGAGGGGAAGAGGATCAGGAGGCATTCTGAAGAGAAAATACATTGTTTGACTTACTTAAATGAGTCATCTGTTGTCTTTTAATTTATAAGCAGAATGGAAACACTAAATTTACATAACCTATCATTTTGTAGTCGATTTAAAGCTAGATTAAATTGGTATATTTTGTATCTGTTTTGAGTGCTTTAAAAGGAAAAGATTGATTTCTTATAGGTCATTCTTCATATATTGCTTATATTGCATATTATATATAATTGTTGAGTTCATTTCTGTCCTTTACCTTTAACTCCATAGCATTATTTAAAAATATGTATTTTATATATATATATATATATATATATATATATATACACACACACACATACCTATAATCATATGTCAGTTATTCAATCCAGTTCACTGATACTAAACAATTTAAAACATAATTTGTTCCATTTTCCTGTAAATGGGTATACGAGCCACTAAAAGACTAATTATGATGAAGTAGAAATTCTTCCTATGATTGATTTCAATTTATTAAAAATGTGTCATTGAAAGTTTATAAAAAGAATTTGAACATATAGAAGACAAATATCGAGGGATATTACTTTTTGAAAATAGCAATAAATTTACGAATTACTTTTAAGGCTTGATTTGATAGAAAACATAGATTTTGTAAGGATTTGAAAAATACAATAAACTTTTTAGTAGCCTTTTAGGGTTTGCTTTTTACTTGGTATTCTTGCCTCAGGAGGAAGAATGTTGCAGTGGACCACCTCCTCCTATTCAGAAGTATTGGATTTTTAGAAATTTTTTGGTATTATTTTGTTTTTATTTTATTTAGTTTTTGACATAGGAGATTGATAGGGTCTGAAACTTAAAGTTCTCCCATCTTCTAATGAATGTGTTTTATCTACAAATAGTGTTTTTATAGATAATAGAAAATAAATTAAAAATAACACGAAAGGTTGACAATTGTTTATATTTTACATTCTGGCTTCTCATTAAATTTGTGCATCCATGATATATATTCTGCCTACAAGTTCCACCTCTTGCCCTCTACAGCATTCTTAATCACGATCCATCCTCCACAAGGTAACCTCCTAAGTTCTTTCAGCAGCTCTAATTGGGTTAAGTACAGCTGTTTGCTGGCAAACTGTCTCTCCATAATAAAAAGGCCTGACTCTAGCTCTGGTGGTTCTGTGTTATAAATCCTCCTACCCTGTTTTTTTGCCAAGGTTCTGACATGATAACACTGAATGTAGAGTTGGAAAAAGATGCTCACAGCCCCTTCTTAGGAATAGGCCAGTGCTGGTTCAGCACAACTCACGGATTCTTTATCTCCTCCCTTTGTGCTTCCACCTTTGGATTTGTTCTCCCCTTTTAAACTGTAAGAAACCTTTGTTCGAAAAACCTTTTCAAATGTTTGAAGACAATTGATATGCCCTTAAACATTTCTTCCCCTGTTTTAGCATTTGTATATTTTACTTACATCTTTAGACAAACTCCATTTGGTCATTTTCAAGAGTGAAGAGAGCGCTAGACCCTGGAGCTGGCCTGACAATGCAGGAGCAATTACCTGCCCCCTAGTATGATGTGCCTATGAATGTGGCCCAATATCTTATTCTAGGATCAGTGATACGGCTTGTATATTAATAGTTGCATAGTCGATTCAAACCTCTAACTCTTCTTTACAAGTTCTATATTTTAGCCAGTTCTCATATTCTATATTTGTTAAACTGATTTTTTTAAACATTTACTTAACATTATTTTATTGAGACTCCATTAAGTGTCATGAGTAAGACATGGACCCTCCTTCCAACAGCCTTACAACCTGGCTGGACGAATATGTGTACAACTTACAGAGGTAGCCCATCTGGGTTTGAATGCAGGTTCTGCTCTTCTAGCTTTGTGAACTTTACCATATTAGTTAACCTTTCTATGCCTCAATTTCTTTCCCTTAAATGAGAAAAATAGTATTCCTACCCCAGAGGGTTGTTACAAGTATGAGATGAATTAATATATGTGAAGGATATGTAAGTGTGCCTGGCGCATTGCAAGCACTGCTTACAGTCAGTTGCTGGGATTGCAGTTACATCATCGGCATCATCATCACTGTCTTTAAAATGCTGCCCCAAGGAGGGAGCTGTCTGTTTTGCCAGGAGGAGCCAGGAGTGGTGTCTAAGCTGAGGAGAATCAGAAGCTGAGACTTAGATAAATACAAGTTTCCTGTATGAAAAAGGGATAAAGACATTTTATGCAGAGATAATAAAATATGAAAACGACACTAAGGTCTGAACAGTTTAGAAATTCAGTCATTTGCTGTGACTGGACACAGGGTAGAAGTAAGAATACAGAAGGCAGTATCACTAGGAGGATGGAATGGGCCAAAGGCTGAGGGGCCTTGCACATAACAATCAGGAACTTAGGTGTCATCTTTAATTCTTTTAAGGAATGTTTCCTGAGTGTCTACTCTGTACCTGTGCTCCAGGTTGATAGCCTGGAAGAACAGTGGTAAACAGGACACACACATCCCTGCTTGGAGGGAGCTTTCTGTCTTCGAGCAAACAACAAAAAGACACAGATAGGTTTTAGGGAGTTATATGATCAGTGTGTGTAGCAGGTGTGATATGGTGCAGGGAGAAACAAGAAGGAGGTGGCCAGGCCACTTAGGAGACCACTGCAGTGTGAGCAGTACTAAGCCCTGAACTCAGGCAGTGATGGGAAAGAAGGACACAGAGGCGAGGGGTCCGAAGAGAAACTTGAGGTAGAATCTATCAGATCAGTTATATTGGAGGGCGTGGCTGTTGTGCATGACTCCTAGGATGAAGGAACGATCCCGAAATGTAGGGCTGCTGAATTCCTGTTTCACCAGCTTATAATAATTAAACAAATATTGGTTGAGCTGTTAAGACATGATTTGTCATTCTTCCAGTGGTGGGCAGGTCAGACAAGGTCCATGTTCTCATGGAGCCTCCATTCCATGAGCAATAAGGAGTTATTAAAGCTTTTTGTCAGAACATCATGAAGGTGAAAGGCACATGTTAAAAAAGACAGTGCAAAAAGTTGTAAGGGGGCTTCCCTGGTGGCGCAGTGGTTGAGAGCCCACCTGCCAATGCAGGGACACGGGTTCGTGCCCCCGTCCGGGAAGATCCCACATGCTGCGGAGCGACTGGGCCCGTGAGCCATGGCCGCTGAGCCTGCGCGTCCGGAGCCTGTACAGGAGAGGCCACGGCAGTGAGAGGCCCGTGTACCGCAAAAAAAAAAAAAAGTTGTAAGGGACCCAGGTGCCTAATGGGTCATGGAGCCCTTGAACCAGCCCTCGACAGCTTTTGTCAAGACTTCTTGTTACATGTGAAAAATAAACCCAGTTTGATTATGCTTCTGTAGGCAGTGTTTTGCTATGTACACCCAGACTCAATCATAACTGTTTAACCTAACAACAGTGGTAAATTTCAGATAATGATAAATACTTAGAATAAAAGAAAATGGGCTCAAAAGCCGTGATACTACCTTATATTTCTTATATTTCCATAACCAATAGTTATGGAAAATTTAGGAAAGACATTTCTTGGACGATGTTTGAGCTGAGAGGTAAAGGAGCTAGCTAGCCCTGGGGATATCCGGAGAAAAACATTCCAGAGAGAGGGAGCAGCTAGTGTGAAGGACCTGGAGTGGGAATTAGTTAAGCATATTTGAGGGCCATAAAGAAGGTAAATGTGGCTGGAACTTGGTGGAGATAAGGAGATTGATTCGGAGGCTAATGCAGCTGTTTTGGGGAGAGATGATGGGACTTGGTGCTAGAGTTGAACTGGAGGGGTGTGTATAGATTTGTGATGTTTTGGAGGTTGTTCCAATAGGACTTACTGATGAACTACCTGATTGTGGGACATGAGAGAAAGTGAAGATTTAAATATGACATGCAGATGTTTGGCTTGAACACATGTTGCTGTTGATGCCACCAGGGACAGGGAAGAATAAGGTAAAAGAGGGATGTTTTGGTGGTAAGGGGTTCAAATAAATTTTTTTAAGGGCTTTAAGGTTTCAAATAAATTTTAAGTGGAGATATCTAGTAGGCATTTTGCTTATATGAGTTTTATATGAGACATTTTGCTTATGTGAGTTGTTGAGGGTAGAGAATAGACCAGAAACATAAACTGAGGACTCAGTTTGACAGTGCTAGCATATAATATATAGTAAGACACATTCTTCAATTAAAGTTTATTTGAGAATATATACCTATACTCCCAGTCAAGATGAGGTTTGATGTAGAATCTAAACAGAGGACTGTAATGGAAATACATGAAAATTGTATCAGTGGCTTCCAATTTGATTAATATGCTTGTTCTTCTGCAATGCCTGACATTAGCAATCTTGATTTTCTGTACAAGTCAAATTTCTATTACAAGTCAAAGATAAATGAATGGTTTATATGTAAACAGTTGTATACAATTCAGAGAGGATGTACATTTGTAATTGTTATTGCAAAGTACCTCAGAAGTGTAGAGGAGTATGGGGATAGTATCACAAATACCAATATGTCCACCATTCAGCTTAAGAAAAAAAAATACAATTAAAATTAAAGCCCTGAATGTATTTCTCTCTGATTCTGTTCCCCTCCTTACTTCCCCATAGAGGTAAATATTATCCTCAATTTGGAATTTGTGACTATTATCCATGTTTTTAATACCCTTTTAATATATGTATTTACTGCATTCCATATTACATAATTTGCATTTTTATAAACTTTAAATAAATGATAATACTGTCTTACACTTTTCTTATGCAACCCAACTTTCTAATTTGGCCATCTTTTGAAATTAATCCATGTTGGGGCATGTAGTACTAGATCATCCATGTTCATTAATGAATAGCATTCTCCTGTATGAGTATATCACAGTGTATTCACTCTTATGCTGTTGGGAATTTAAATTGGTTCTAATATTTTGTGTCACAGATGATGCTGTATTGAACATTCTTTTTTTAGTTAATTAATTAATTGCTGCTGCACGCGGGCTTTCTCTAGATGCAGAGAGCGGGGGCTAGTCTTTGTTGCGGTGTGTGGGTTTCTCATTGCAGTGGCTTCTCTTGTTGTGGAGCATGGGCTGTAGGTATGCGGGCTTCAGTAGTTGTGGCATGCCGTCTCAGTAGTTGTGGCTCGTGGGCTGTAGAGCAGAGGCTCAGTAGTTGTGGCTCATGGGCTTAGTTGCTCTGCGTCATGTTGGATCTTCCTGGACCAGGGCTCGAACCCGTGTCCCCTGAATTGGCAGGCGGATTCTTATCCTCTGCGCCACCAGGGAGGTCCCTTGAACATTCCTATGTAAGTCTCCTTGTGCACATGTGCATGAGTTTCTCTTAATCAAATCCTAGGAGTAGAATTTCTGGGTCAAAGGGATGTGCATCTTTAACTTTACTAGATATTGAGTAATTGTTCTGCTAAGTGAGTGTAATGATTTAAAATACCACCAGCTGTGGTAAAGAGTTCCAGTTGTTTCACATCCTTTTCAATATTTTCAGACTTCTAAATTTTGAGTCTGGTGTGACATTTTACATCATCGGAGATTTAGCTTGCATTTCCTGATTATAGTTGAATGAGTCTCTTTGCACATTTACTGGCTGCTTGTATTTCCTCTTCTGAAGAATAAATTTACTTTTGCCCACTTTCTAATGGATCTGTTGTATTTTTTAATGTGGATAATTTTAATACATAGTGAGTACTAATGTTTGGGGGTTGCATAAATTACAAATAATCTTCTAGACTACAATTTGTCTTTTAACTTTGATATTGTTATTGGATATATGACATTTTCCATTTCAATATAGAAGACTTATTAATCCATTTGTTTTATGATTTGTACTCTCTGCATCTAAGTTAAGAAATCTTTCCTATGTTGTGGCCATGAATTAAAAAAAATTTTTTTTAGAAGTTTTAAAGCTTTAGTTCTCAAATATAGGTCTTTAATGACTGGAATTTATCTTTGTATATCTTGTATGAGAAAGATCTACTTTTGTTTTCCACAGGAATAACCTGTTACCTATTCCCATTTATTGAATATTCATGTTATATATAGTGTCTTTGACATATATCAAACTTCCATGTAGGCCCGGATCTGTTTCCAGGCCTTCTACTGTGTTCCCTTTGTTTGTCCCATATCCATACTACGTTAATTACCACAGCTTTATTGTCCTTGATATCTGACAGAGTCTTTCACACCATCCCCCTTGTGGTTCTTCAGGAGTATCATGTCTGATTTTACAAATTTATGTGGATGACAATTCTAGGTAAAAATTATTTTCTTGGCAGTATTTTGAAAACATTGAATATAACTTATAAATGTGTGCTATTGAGAAGAATGCTCTCAGTCTAATTTTAGTTCTTTTGTAGGTAATCTGTTTCTCTTTTGTTGCCTTAAAAATCTTTTCTTTGTCTTTGATGGTGGTAATTATCTCACCCATGTGCCCAGCTTTGACTTTATTTTATTATTCCACTGTGATTACTGTATCAGAACATTCGGTGGTTTGTCAGTTCTATGAAATTATCCACCAGTAGGTCTCTTCCCTTCTCTTCATCCTCTTAATTCTGGAATATTAGCTGTATGTTGAACTTTTGATTTTATTTTCTATGTCCCTTTCCTTATTTTCTATCTCTTTATTATTTCTCTATGTGGTATTACATGTAATTTAATCACATCTATCTTTTCTCCTTAGTTGATTTTTTTAATTTCAAAGAAATTAATTTTATATCGTTTAATGATATCCATTTGATTTTTTTTCACTCTTTTTTTTAATAGAGACCTGTTCTTGTTTTGCATTTCAGAGTTTTTCCATTAAGTCTTGGATCATTTGAAACATACTTATCTAATGGTTTCTATACAAAATTCTACATCTAAAGTTCTTGGTACATAGTTGTGGTGGTTATTGGGTGTACTAATTGTCTCCCATGGAAGGCTAGATTTTCATAGGTTTTATTGCATTAGACTGTGAGCTCTTTTTCAGACTGGCTTAATCTGTGAGGTTCCTAAACTGCAGTCATTGGCAGTGATACTGCCAATGGTGCATTTCTTCACCATAGTTTTAAACACCCAAAGTTTATTTAAACACCCAAAGTTTATTCAGCAATTTGCAAAAAACTTTTTATGTTTATTTCTCAACTGTGTGGGAAATGGACTATACAAGTAGTATAAATTTGACTCCTCTGTCTAAGAAAGAACAGAACAGTGGTTATAAACCTTCAAGAGATTTCTTTTTCCCCTTTGCTACCCAGAACCTTGTATAAGAGTGATAAGCTTCCTTTTCATCCTTCTGTCCTGTACTGACGCATCATTATCACCCAGAGTCCATAGTTTACACTAGGATTAACGCTTGGTGTTGAACATTCTATGGGTTTGGACAAATGCATAATGACATGTATCCATCATTACAGAATCATACAGAGTATTTTCACTGCATTAAAAATCCTCTGTGCTCCACCTTTTCATCCCTTCCCCACCCCTAACCTATGGCAATCACTCATTTTTTTACTGTCTCCATAGTTTTGCCTTTTCCACAGTGTTGTATAGCTGGAATCATGTAGTATGTAGCCTTTTCAGGTCAGCTTATTTCATTTAGTAATATGCATTTAAGTTTCCACCATGTCTTTTCATGGCTTGATAGCTCATTTCCATTTACGACTGAATTATATTTCATTGTCTGGAAGTACACAGTTTATTGGTCTATTAACCTAATGAGGACACCTTGGTTGCTTCCATGTTTTGGCAATTACAAATAAAGCTGTTATAAACCTTCATGTGCAGGTTTTTGTGTGGACATAGTTTCATTTCATTTGGGTCAATACCAAGGAGTGTGATTTGGGATTGTATGGTAGAAGTATGCTTAGTTTTATTAAAAAGAAACTGCCAGACTGTTTTCCAGAGTGCCTGTGCCAGTTTGCATTCCCACCAACAAAGAATGAGAGTTACTGCTGCTCCACACAGTTACCAGCATTTGATGTTGTGGAGTTTGGGGTTTTGATCCTTCTAAAAGCCGTGTGGTGGTCACACTTTGCCTTTTAGGTAATTTTTGTTCTCTGCCACCCTGGAGTTTTTTGACTTTGTTTTTGATAGATGAGCTTTGCATTTATAAGCATATTTATTATATGTAATTTGGAACTTCTTGGTGTTCTATAGCATGAGGGGTTATTTTTGTTCATCTAGTTTACAGTCTTACCCAAAATGAGTCTACATTTTATACTGCGAATAACAAAATCACACAACTATTTATTATCTCAAATTCATCTACTTCTAGAATGGCATCAGCATTATTTTTGATTATTAGAAATTCATCCAACATCCAGAATGATGATTTGTATTCATGTCTAGTACTTGATAACTGTTTTTTGACTAAATGAATAGATGTTATTTAGTACAATTAATGATCTCTTCTGTTTGGTGCCACATAACATTTGCTGAATTAATGTAACATCTCAAACCCTTCATACATTTCTAATAACAAGTGGTCCCTAGAATTAACGATTCATCTCTATAGAGTAACTGTAAATAGAGGCAACTACTAGTTTGTAGCTACAGATAGTTTGACTATAGTTAACAGGCATTTGCATCACACTCAGTAAATTACATACCAAAATGTGGTCTCATACTGCCTGTCATTGGGTGTGATAAAGCAAAGTCATGAAGAAAATCTCACACAATTAGTTAAAAGAAGTCCTTGAGCTATATAGTGACTGAACTTTGTCTAGGTATCTTGCAAAAGAAAGAAACAATGGAAAGGAAAGGAGAAGGGGAGGAGGGAAGAGGGGAGGGAGGGAGAGAGGGAAGGACTACTGTTTTTCCAGGATTGGTGAATTTCTAGCAAAATTTCTTTCTTTCTAGCAGGATTCTATCTTTGATCTGTCATTTTCAGGTGGCCGGAGTTAATCACTCTCTGTAATCTGCCCGGTTTTCCCATTACCTCAAAACTTAGCTCTAGTGATTGATATATATAAAGCCAGATAAGTGTAAGCACCTAACTGAGAAAGTACAGATTGAAGTCAGGTCACCTGGGGTATGCAGGAATGTAACACCGCGGTGGCTGGGCAATGTCCATATTCAGTTAGTCTGATGTCTATGAGAGAAAGACTGTTCCACTTCAGACTTCTTTGTAGTATTAAGATGTACGGTCAGTCCTCCGTATCCACAGGTTCCTCATCTGCAGATTCAATCAACCACAGGTTGAAAATATTCAGAAAAAGAAATCCCGGAAAGTTCCAAAAAGCAAAACTTGAATTTGCCGTGCACCAACAGCTATTTACCTAGAGTTTACATAATGTTTGGCGTTATAAGTAATCTAGAGATGACTTGAAGTATGCAGGAGGTTGTGTGTGGGTTGTTTGCAAATACTATGACATTTTATACAAGGGACTTGAGCATGTACATATTTTGGTGAATGTGTGTGTGTGACCAGGGTTGGAGGGTTCCTGGAACCAATGCTCCACATTATGAGGAATGACTATATTATGGAAATAAGAAAAGGCAAAGAATCAGGAACGGACTAGAAGAATAATGATTTTTCTGTCACTTGCTATGTACTTTCTGTAGTGATCCTCAATCCTTTTTATGACTCATAATGTCCTATTTTTGGACATCTCTTACTTAGAAGAGTCTGCATCTGACTCTGATGTTTCTATTTGTTAAAAGTACCACTGGAATTGTGATGTGCAGATAAACCTACTGTTTTCTTGACCTTTCTTGTCTCATCATGATCTCCACATAAAGTACCCCAATAAGGCTATCTGTTTATTTGCACCCACACAAAATGCACTGAATTATGATATTTCATGCTGTAGCCTATGCCTTCTATCAATGATATACCGCCTACTTGACAGTAACTTTTCTTTTGTATACTAGGGACAGGCACAGAAATGACAGAAATGCCATTTGAACCAAAGGTTCAGAGCGAGTGGATTTGATGAAAGAAACCCTCCTTTCTCCATGTACATGCATACCAATACTAGCTAACTTAGAAAATATAAGAACAGAACTCCAGAACTCTGTAAGTCAACAAGGAAAACACACACATATAATGTCTCCTTTATAACTACTTCAGTTACGTAGACTAAGAATTTCTACTGTACAAGATGGAAAAATTCTGAGTGACACACATCAGAATTTGCTTCACAGCTCCAAGTGTGAGGCTTAAAACAGCCATGTTTGTTAGTCTCAGTGAAGGATTTTACCTAAACCTGAAGAATAAGCCTTCCTGAATGAAATGAAATATTACTTAGTTCCTTGTTCATTATAACATCTTCTAATTTTGTAGCTCTTAAGTTATTATCTTTTATTTCATATTACTTAATACTTACAGGCCAACATTATCTAATTATACCTATGTGTTCTTCAGTAAGTTTGCCTTCCTTGCTCTGTTCTCCTTGTTTACAATGGGGTCATCTCTGTATGACTAAATTATATCATTCTTCTCTTGTTTATTTGCAGTACCTAGCAAATCCATGGGGTAGTGATGTAATAGACATTTGTTAATGAGTAACTAGACGTCCTATATTTAACATAAAATGATTGGAATAGATGGGTTAATGCAGAAGCTGTCATATTGTATCATTTCTGATCATACACGTAAAAATAACTAAAATAAAAACAAACCCCCCCCAAAATTAAGAGTGTGTAATAGGTAAAGTTTTATGGAGCTAAGTTAAGGTGGAACAGAAATATCAAAGGGAAAGTTGAAAGTCACAAGGAAACCGCTATCAACTTTTAAATACCATTGAGAGCAGTCTAGGAGTAGTTGTCCTCTGGTGTCCGAATATAAACATACTGCAAAGAAAATGTTGGCTTATAAATGGTTACACTATCTCATGAAACCAAGGTTAAACCAGATCTCTTGGCCATGTCATGAGCTAGAGTTCCCAAAGGAAGCAGTTTATTATACTTATTTTGTTAGCTAACTCCTCCACAAAGTGAAAAAGAAGAAGAAACCCATGTTGTTATCTCATAATCCTTCCCCTAGTGGACTGTATGGGTGCTATGATGATGTCATCTTTCTTCAATAGAGACACTAATGGGATGGTGTCTACTCTTATCTGGAGTTTTGTTTAATCATTGTAAGTAAGTAAGAGTAGCCCTTCATTTATCATGTGTTCATTTGCAAAGCATTTTCTTCATTTTATAGCATTCTGATGATGTAATTTCTCTTAAGAATTCATTTTAAAATGTGTCTACAACTTGATCAAAATATGAAATTAAAATATATATAATCTGTATTTAATCTATATTGAATCTAAATTTGACTACATAACATTATAACTATCTCAAATTGGGGTTCATGAATGCACCCAGTTAATGAGGATTGCCCCCTCCCCTGACTATTTTCAGTTACTGAGAATTAACAACTATATAAATAAACACATGGAAAAACCAGGACTATGAGCTGAAGCATTTTTCACATTTTTTTTCCAAATATGAATAAGGTGTAATTATTTATGGTATTGCTTAAATCACCAAGTATAATTTGTCTTCTCTGAAAAACATTCCTTGGTTATTTGTTGTTTATTTAGAATATGTAAGATTTTACTAAGTTGTGATTGGATTTTTTTCTGGATGAGTATTGTTGAGATTAAATATTAATCTAGTAAAAAATATGCAAAGTTCTCCTCTAAAATTAATCATCAGATACTTTTCTGTTTCAGTGCTTGCCAGCTACCATTTTGATTTTAGGTATTACTCTTTAGGGAATATGCTTGGGAAGGTAATGACATTTTAGGTCCAGGTTCATTTTTTTTTTTTTTTTTTTTTTTTTGCGGTACGCGGGCCTCTCACTGTTGTAGCCTCTCCCATTGGCGGAGCACAGGCTCCGGACGCGCAGGCTCAGCAGCAATGGCTCACGGGCCCAGCCGCTCCGCGGCATGTGGGATTTTCCCAAACCAGAGCACAAACCCGTGTCCCCTGCATCGGCAGGCGGACTCTCAACCACTGCGCCACCAGGGAAGCCCGCAGGTTCAGTTTTTATCAGAGCATACTAGATACTCTCTAATGAAGGTCAAGAACTTTTGCATGTGAAGTGTGTATATCAGGGTCTTTGGGGATCATTTGTATATAATAAATCAGTAACAATCAATAACAATTTTCTTACATCTCACCTGGTATCATCATTTAATTTACTTGATCAGTGTTGCCGTGTCTTGTTATGTCATGGATAATGGCACATATCTGGGTCTGTTATTGGCTATGTACATTCAAGACACACCTTTCCATCAAGGGTAAGACGATCTGGTGGGAGTAGTCAAAAGATGACAGACATTTCTGGCACTGAGTCTTAATTCCATCATCTATCATGGGATGGCAGGCAAATTAGTTAATGTCCCTGTAGCTTAGTTTCTTTACTTGAGAAGACAGGGATAATAGTATCTGACCTTGATGTTGTTGTGAGGATTAAAAATAATGCTTGTAAAGCACCTAGCACAGTGCCTGGCACAAGCAGGCAGTTAAATGCTTCTTCCTTCCTTCCTATTACATAGTGTATCGTTACACATTGTGTATAATAAACTTTCCAAGTGAGTATCTTTCCTCTCAAAGTTTGAAAAAATTACCTGGAGGTATAGTAAGCAGATTCTCACTGGTCCTCAGTTTAGGCTGTAAGAATGCTGGTGGTTTGCATCTTGTTTGCAAACATGTCCTCACAGGGATGGGGGTGAGAGGCATGCTTGTTTCCATTAGGACCAAAGTAATGGATTTGACTTCAGTTTTAAGGTGAGCACGGTCACATTGTTTGACTTAAGTTTGCAGTTCTGTTTTAAGTTTAATAACAGGAAAGAAAAGTACATAGGGATAAGATTTAAACTATATTATCACCAGAATTTCAGCCATGGCTGGTTTTTCTGCCACTGGAAAAGTGCTAAACAGGTAAAACTTCATTTTTAAGTGTTCTCATTTTCCTCTGCTAATCTCTTGGTGACAATTTTGCTTATGCTTTTCATGACTCAAAGTACATAGCTTTATTCTCTTTAATTTTTACTAAATTTTAGTATAGTATTTTTGATGTTTTCTTTTAAAAATAATGGAGACACCGTATTATTTCTCAATATTTTCCATAGGCTCCCTTTATCAGAATCTCCTTGAATGAAGGTGGGGAAGACTGCTATAAATGCAGTTTTTTGAGACCTGTGGAGGATGGGCAGTCCTCCCACAATCTACCTGAATCTCTGGTAGTTGCATGAAGGTATCTGAATTTTTAACAGGCTGTCGAGGTGACTCTCCAGGTGACAGGCTCATAAGCAGTTTGGAACTCATAGATCTAAATTTTCCAACTTGCAGCCATTTTAAGATGACAATTTCTCAGCACCAAAACTTTTTAAATAAAAGTTAAAGGATTCTATGTGATTTAAATTTATGCTTAAAATTTTGATCTCACACTATGGTATTTTAACTATAATGCTTTATACTATAATTTCCTAAAATTTTTCAAAATGAGGACGATAATAAGCAGTTATTTCTTATTTCTTTCTATTGTGCAAAATACTCCTGGTCCAGCAACAGCTTTTAAAAATGATACTTTCTCCCTCTCCCTCTCCATCACCATCTCCCTTTCCCTCTTTGTCTCCCTTTCTTTCCTTCTCTCCCTCTCTTTCTTTTTTTCTCTCATAGAGATCATAGTTGTGAGTTTGAAAATACCAAAAATCATTAAAATTAACGTCACCTATAACCTTGCCTCCCAAAGATGATCCATCACATGTTTTGACGTTGTGGGGAGTATCTTTTCTGTGTGGGGTTCTAGGCTTAAAAGCTGGACTCTGAGGCCTCACCGTCAGGTTTAAACTCCTGACTCTGTCACTTGAAGGTTATGCAGCTGAGGAATTTGCTTAAACTTTCTGTTCCTCAGTTTCCTCATCTGTAAAATGAGAATAATAAAGGTGTATTTACTATACATTTGTTTATTTATGCAACCTCATTGTATTTTTGTAAAAACTGAAAAAATCCATGTAAAATGTTTCCTAAGTTCCTGGTACATAGTAAGTCTCAATCAATTTTAGCTATTATTTTTATTTTTTATTTTATCTATTGTGAATAATGCTGTTTTAAATATTTGTGTACCAGTTTTTATATGAACATATATTTCCCTTCCTCTTGGGAATATACCTGGGAGTAGAATTACTGGGTCATAAGGTAACATATGGTAACATATTTAACAGTTTGGGGAACTGCCAGACTGTTTTCTAAATGCCTGTTGACATTTATATTTATTTTGTTTCATATCAAGAACAAGAGTTCACAGAGCATTGAGAAGTCTGCCATTAAGGTGATGATGTATAAAAATATGATTGTCACTTTCATACTTGGATTACCTGGTGTGTGAATCCTAACTCTTGGTTTCAAATGGAAAGTCTGTAAGCACTTTCATAAACAGAGCTGGAAACCAAAAGCCATAAAAGCAAAGGGCATGATCTGGTGGAAATGCTGTTAGCATCAGGGCACACTGAGGTTCCTGGTATATTCCGTTTGAGAGTGCTTTTATTCCAAAGGGCACCATCTGGCCCTATGTCTTAAGCAACTTATGTCTTTAAGTGTAGCCTTGTGCTCATTAAAATGGGTCAAACACATTTGGAATTAGAAAAAGGACATTTAAGTCATTCCTTTTCTACTGAACAAATATTTCTCTTCACCTTTTTGTTATTTCTCACCCCTCCTTCTCCTCCGTATTCCCCCACAGCGTGGGACAATATGAATGGTTTCAGTGTTTTGCAGTGTGGGTCTGTCAGAGAACACGTGGCAGCTAATAGAGGTAAAGGCACCCAATGCCAGCACCAAATCAATATATTACATCAAAGAGTGTTTTAAAATAGAAAAGTACAGAGATGACTATGTTTTGGCTTCACTTTAGAAGTTGGCATGTTATTTTTTTGGACTTTTAAAAGGTGGAAAAAGGGAAAGAATCATTACTTTATGCTACTATAGGTAGTTTGTATCACATGAATGGCAACATTTGCCATGATTATGAAAAACAAATAAAAAATTCCTTGGAGTTTCAGTAATATTGTTTGCATCCATTACCCTGAGATATTTGATTTTCTTCACAGCCTGCATCTGTTTAATTCAAATTACACACATGTCTCTCTGGACTGTAATTTCCTCCAGCTGTTAAGAAAGTAGAGTGGAAGATCTGTATATTTAAAGCAGCTGTTTAACTTGGAGGACTGCTTTGTGTTTAGCTCCTAAAACTGGACCATATATTTTCAGACCGACTACCATCCATTTAAATAATAATTTCTTTCATTGATTATTAAGTTGATTCATTTAAGTGTATTTTAAAGCTTTTCAGTGTTCTTTGTACACAACCTAAGGATAGTACATCTTTACTCAAATTGCCATTTTGGAAGTAGAAAGTATACCTGAGATGCTTTGCAGAAATGTAAAATATATCCTCAACCTGGTCTGAGTAAGTAGGCAAATTGTTAGGAATAATACCGGAAAGAAAAACTTAAGTACATTTAAGAATGTAGTAAGGGAACTTTTTATCTACCTAAAGGAAAAGTCTGGAAACCAAAATTTTGGAAAAATGGAAAAATTGATTGATGCACTGCCCACAAACTACACACAAAAAATCTTACTACCTGGCAGCAGGTTTAATTGAATTTATCAAAATGCTTCCAAAAACCTACACTTACTCTTCTACTTTTAAGGCATGAGTAAAGGAAAATGAAGTAAATAACTTAGGGATATTGCTTCCAACTACAGCCAGAAACATAATTTTCTTCTTGCCACAGAAGGAGAAGACTTGATCAAGTAGTTAACCACCCTACTACCTCTTAGCAAAGGACAGGCTCCTTCAGAGCTGGGACCGCTCTGCTGTGATAACCTTGAATATCTCTGGGTGGGGGTGGGGAGGACACCTGGGGGAATCGCATGGTGGGAAAAATATGTAGTACTTAAATGAGTTTTTTTGAAAAATACAATTTAGGAAAATAGAATGGAAGGCGCAAACAAATAATAACCCTCAACAATTTTGTTGTCATTGTTACTGCACTAGTGTAATACATTTTTTAAAGTGAGATTATGTTAAAATTTAAATATTTGTAGTGCTGCTTATCCAACAAACTCTCCTCATTTGGCTGTTTTTCTATAGGCACATGCAATGGCAGCTACATTAAATCTATTCTTCTGTAGAATGACTAGCAAGGTTTTCCTCACCTTGATTGTTTTGCTGCATCCTCAATATCAGAAACTAAGAGAAGAAAGTAGAATGCTGTTATTTTTACAGAGGTGCTATTGACCAGCATTTTTCATCTCTCAGAAATAAGTGAATACTTTAAATTATTCCATAGAATCAGATATGCTTTATCTTCTTAAGTAAAGTAATAGAAAATAAAGCCTAATGCATAGATGGGCATCAATGATAATGTTTTAAGAATGCTCACTATATATATAATCTTTAAGCTTTCTATTCTGATTATTTCACTCTGTCTTATTCCATAAAGTAGCATTATTTTTAAAAACCTAAGGTTCACCAGGTAATCTAATCTTTATGACAATCGTACTAGTTTTGCCCTGACAGCAGTTCAAACTTGCTTGCCCTTACCATCGTAGAATGTAGATTAATGAGAGACCGATTGTCATGTTTTAAAATTTTAAGTTCTTATGGAGCAATCTTATGGAGCAACAAGCTCTGCCCATTTCCTAAAACCATCAGCTACCTGTATCTGAAATCTTGGGTTGGATCTGTCCCCTAATGTGAGGTGCCCAGCATAGTGTCCTGCATGTGTCTCTGCTTGTTCCCCTACCCTGCTTGAAGCTCTGTGTTCCAACTCTGGACTAAATGAGGCTATTACAGTAGGTGATAGGTGATGTCTAAGATCTACTCCTTTAGGCAAAAAACATTGCCTAAAGGTGGCTTGAATGGAAATAATAAAATTTGAACTTAAGCCAAGGTAAAAAGCAATAACTATAATGAGGCAGTAGGATGATGATTTAGTCAATAGTCTTTTGAATGAAATGGAAAAAGAAACTGGGTGGAAATAAAGCAAGTCAAAATATAAAGTTGCCATAAGCCAACTTTTGTTGCCTTTTTATTTTTGTTTCATTTTGTCAGTGATACCTTGCTGTCTAATTAGTTACAATCTGAGACAGCTTATTAACTTTGGTCTGTTTTCTTCCTCTTTGTATTTCACAAAACTTTCAAGAGTCTCATTTGTCTTTTTACCCCCCAAAGCTAGATAACTCAAGTATGTAGACTGTTCATGACTCAGCCTGTGGCTCTATAAATCATTTATTCTTGCAGGCTGTGTGTCATGCTCTCTGAAGCTGATGGGGCTTCTTCATTTGTTCTGACTCTCAGATGTCAAGGATTAAAAAAACGACAGATAAACCGAACAGAGGTTTTTCAGTCTTTTTTAGCCAATTTTATAGCAAAGAAATGTTGAAATATTTATTTTGACATGAGCTATAGACCAGACCAGTTTTTCCTATTCTTTTGTACAAGAATCCCCAATTTTGCATATTTGAGAAACTTGTGCTTAAGAAATGAAACATTCTAGACATTCTTTCCATGTTATCATTGTATCAGATTTTACCACATAAAGACATCAAAATGCATTGCCAGCAATAAATTTATTAAACACTGATTAAGAAACTATCAGACCGTTATCCCCTCAGGGATTTTTAAAAATGTTCTGACCCAAAACAAGCTGACCCTTTCTTCAGTTTCAGTTCCATAATGTCTGCAGGTTTGTGCATTCCGTTTGTGCAAATATAACCTAAATATCTATATTTCCTGTCCAATAATTAGTTACTCAGTTGTAAGCTTACTGTTCTCAAGTTTTTCCTTGTTGGGCATAAAAAAATAGAGGCAATAAAATTTAATTTGTAACTCAGCTTTGGAAAAGGGTTCTCTATCAAGTATTAGCCTCTGGAAAGCACAGCTGTACTTAACATGTCATTGTGAACATTTGTAGTGGTGGGAAAGGCTCCCTTTTATTTTCTTAATTTAACACATTCAAGACCAACAGGGTGGATCCTCTGCTCTTTACTGGTAGGATTCTATGGAAAGTAGGAGAGTGAGTTAGGCAGTTTCTATCCCACTTTGTTCCTTCGATTGTTGTTTATATATATATATGTACACACACACACACACACACACACACACACACACACACATTTCACACATTTCATTATCATGAAGGGATACATATTTCTATTTCACAGGGACGTGGTGGTCTACAACCTCACAGGAGTGCCACAATCCGTCCTTCCTGTTCTAATAATATTCTTTTAATTATTTCCCAGAACCCTCAACACAGGGTATACTCTGGACTGAGTCTTGCTCTGGGTATACTCTCCTTGAAGCAGGACATTGGACTGGTCAGCAATTTGCTTCAAGAAGTTCATCTCCAAAATTTTCTTTGAGTCTTAACATGTAATTTATTGTTTGACTATTCCGACATTGATTTTAAGAACTGATGGTCATTTGTAACCAGTTCTATAGTGTCATTATTAGTAGGTTCAGCTTACTATTCTGTTTTTAACAAAATTAAGATCTCATTTCATAAGCAACATCCTTTCTGTGATTGTTCCCTTCCAAATCAGAAAAATATGCATCTCTGCTGTGAACAAAAGAATAACAATTTTCTTCACAGGAAATTCTTTCTCAATAGTCAAACATTCAGTTTAAAGCAAAGGGAATTCCATTGTCTAAGTGATTGTCAGCGTTAACAGATTCAAACTACCAATATAGAAAACAATTTTTGTGTTTTTAAAGTAATTTAAATGTGGTGGAATGAGGCTGAGGAAGTAGACCTGAAAAGGCTGGAGGAAAAAGATGATGGTCTTTGAAATTTGCATCATTGATTATATTTGGCCCTACTCTTCTAGTAGTTATAGTTAATGAAGGTGGCAGGGGATTTTCTTTTAAATTTTAATTGTATTTAAAGTAAAAAGAAATTCTGAACCTTGGTTGTATATTTTTTTTCTTGATTTTATATTTTTTACTGCCAACTGTATACCATTTTTTTGTAGGTGGTATTTAAAATGGATATTTAAAATGGATTATTAAATAATAATGCTATGTTTTAGCTTCTATAATTTATCACACACATTGCACAGTTGACAGTTGTCATCTGAAACAGTGTAATAGTCCTCATTGGGGTAGAGGAAAAAACCTAACATCTGTTACATAATGTTAAACTTAATTAAAAAATCCTTGTTTCTTATACAGTTCTATTTAAGCAGTCCATCTTTTGTGTAGAAAGTATACTTGTTAGTGATTAACTAATAGTCATTCTCATATAAGAGCCACACACACATCTCAAGATTTACTATTTTGTTAAGATATTTTGTTTTCCTAATTAACCTAATTGCGTCTTTTAAAGTAAGATTCATATTTGTTTTGAAACACATTTTTAAATGCATAACAGATTTTTTTTTTCAATTGGCATTCAATTTTTACCTTTTAAAACATCCCTGAAAATTTTGTGGGGTTTTTTGTTTGTTTTTTTTGCGGTACGTGGGCCTCTCACTGTTGTGGCCTCTCCTGTTGCAGAGCACAGGCTCCGGACGCGCAGGCTCAGCGGCCATGGCTCACGGGCCCAGCCGCTCCGCAGCATGTGGGATCCTCCCGGACCAGGGCACGAACCCGCGTCCCCTGCATCGGCAGGCGGACTCTCAACCACTGCGCCACCAGGGAAGCCCGAAAATTTTGTTTTTAAAAACAAATTTCACAATATTTCTCTTAAGATAGAGGATTATAATTTAAAATATGTGATTTCAGGTAGATCATGATAAGAAAAACCTCAAAGGGCTATATAAATATGTTCATTTCTCTCTTTTTCATTTTTCTATGACTGTATCTATAGCCCCCCTCTTTAAGGACGTACATCAGAATCGTTGTTTTCAACTTTACTTCAGACAGGGTGTCATTTCTTCTCTCATATCCTCTTCTCTTCCCTGTCCCTCTCCTCATGAGCCTTAAATTCTACTGGTTTGAGCAGAGAACAGGTTCCCTTGAATCTTTACCGGTCTCAGTTCTGCAGGGGAGGACAGAGCCAGGCACCAAGATAGCTGAATAGATCACCAAGGATAGGTCTCTTGGCTTGGATTTGGCAAAGAATGGGTTTGGGAATGGAACCACAAAGGGCATGATTCACTGAATACCCTTTAAATTATAGGAAAAAAACCTTCAGTTTTAATCACCTCTATTTTTTTCTTCATTGATATGCACTGTGCACTCCTCTGAGGCAGGCTTTCTGACAGTGAAAAAGAAAAACAAAAAGAGAGTTTTTAGCAAAGGGGACAGGCACAGCCCTAGCTTTCAATCATGAACAAAATTGGAAAGGGCATGCTAGACCGAGGGAATGGACTTTTCATTTGAAAAGTGAGCTGCAGTTCAGTTGCACCTTTTTTAGACATATTATTTAAGTCAGTTTCTGAATTCAGCTTTGAAAGCTGTCCAGTTGGGATAAACTGGCCAAGGAGTGGTACTGAAGACCACTTCCAGATGATGGGGCAAAAGACTTCCTGGAAGCCTGGGCTAAGGCATTCCCCACACCAGTGGGTATCCAGCTGGAAAAAAAATAAGAAAGAAAGAAAAAGACTTTATTCTTGGCAGATTGTCTCTACAGGAGCAGAAAAACCAGCAGGGAGGTTTTCTTTCACAGGAAGCATGCATTCAGGGTTCTCTAAAGAGACAAGTGTTACGAGAAGTTCTTTCTGAAAACAAAATGCCTAGATTGTGCAGCTAATCTATTTTTTTTTTTCCAATGGTAATGTTATTTTGTCAGCCATGCTGAGTCGACGAAAGCTGCTCTATTGAAAACTTTTTCACTGGTGAAAATAAAATCAGCTTATCTTATTTCTTCCCCTTAAAGCAGTGTGGTTGCACATATCGTATAAAAAGAAAATGCCACACTGCTTTGCTCCCGTGTGACTGAGAATTGCATATTATCTTTTGATGAAAACATTTACAACTTGGGAAAAAGTTGATTTTACTTGCTATGGGATTAATTTTAAATTCTTCTTTGAATTATCTTCTCTAAGAACTGTTTCCAGTCAATATACTGAGAATCCTTGTTTACCTGTTAACTTTGTCCTACATGTGTAGTTTCAAGGAACCAAATGTTTTATGCTCTGACTTGAAAGACTTAAATATATAACTAGTAATAAAACTTTAAATAATATACTTGATAAAAGATTGGATTAAATTAGTGTTCTTAAAAGAGTAATATGTGTTGACCCTCATGAATCTGCTAATATTCCACCTTGTTGGACCTACAAAATTGGCAGTTTCATCTGGTTAAACCATTGTTGATAGTCACACTAAGACACAGTGGGCCAGGGATGGGAGTGTGCCACCAAAAAGGGAAGGCACTACTGGTTTCCAGAAGAAGGGAGGAATGGCAAGTAGACCACAAAAGTGATGTGCATTACCCCCATCAATGCAGATTATTACCTTTCTCTGTGAAATAAATCTAAGGGAACCTAAATTGGTGAGATAAAACAGTGTCAGAAGG